>NC_073691.1:2880039-2905039 GCF_029784155.1 Uranotaenia lowii
TCATCTGACGTTTACCGCTTTTTTCCTACACGCTCAAACTAGAAACCCAATCTGTGGGCTATAATCCCACGCAACACCCCCGCCCGTAACACCTAACGCTAGTAGGTTTTACCTGTCACATCTAGATCTAACAGTGCTACCTTGGCAACTCCTCGCTGTAATATACCTGAGCTAGTTTCTACGTCTACTCTCCTAACTTGCCCATCAGATCCTGGATAAGTTCGGCTTATTTCTTCCATCGTTCTCCAATTAGCTTTCAGGTTACTCGTCGAACCAATTTCCACCTTCGGTGCACAGGAACCACTCGATGTCATAAGCAGGAAACAATTAGGAGTAAGTACAGGATCATCCGGAGAGTCCAGCGGCACTAATGTTATGGTTTTTGGTTCGACAGCGATGGTAAAAATGAAACAAATATGGTGACGGCCATTCGGATTCCCACTTTGTCGCAGCATCCGCAACGTTCAGTTTTGACGCTATCCAGCGCCACTCGTTGACTTGAGTTTTCGATAAGATTTCACCGACTCTGAATCCTACATACTGCCGGTACTTTCGTGGGTCGGCATGAAGCCACGAAATCACTACGGATGAATCTGTCCAAAAATATCGCTTGCATATCTTCAACTGGTGACTGTCGACAATGGACTCCATTAGTCGCGCTCCAATGACTGCACCATTCAACTCGTTCCGAGGAACCGACTGTGGTCGAAGTGAGGTAACTTTCGCCTTCGAAGTTACTAGACAGCATCTCGGTGATCCTCGATCGACTATTCTAAAAAATGCTACGCTAGCGTAAGCTGTCTCGCTTGCATCTGTGAAGATGTGCAGTTGCAGAGAATCATAGCTAATAGGATCGTAGTTCGGGAAATAACATCTTGGAATCGTCACCTTCGCTAAGTCGGGAAGCACTCCTATCCAGCGCTTCCAGTTTTCGAAATCCGTCAACCGGATAGACTCGTCCCAATTTACACCTGACCTCCATATATCCTGCATGAGGATTTTTCCGTGGATGGTGAAGGCTGCGATTATTCCCAGGGGGTCGAAAAGGCTCATTACCACCTGAAGAACTTGACGTTTGGTGGGAATGATGTGTCCGGTTAGCAGTGTCTGAAGATCATCACGAAATACATTTTCAAATACGAAGACGTCTGGGCTTGGCCGCCAAACCATCCCAAGAACTCGTTCCGTTGCTGTCATTCTATCCACAGAAAAACGTTTCGTGGAGTTTTCGCTTTCGTTGCTGATCTCTCGAAGAACTTCGATGGAATTCGATTGCCACGTCGGGATTTGGAAGCCAGCTGCACCATTTATTGTGGCCACTTCTTGCGCAATTTCGACAGCTTCTCTCGCTGAATCTCTGATATCGAGAAAGTCGTCGACACACGTGCCTTCTACGATGGCAGCTGCTGCTTCTGGATAACGGTCACGATGTTCGGAAGCGTTCAGACTCTTCGTATATTGAGCGGAACATTTTTCCGTTTCGTATTTCCCGGACGGATTGCGCTTTGTAGTTTCTTGCAAGACTCTTCGAGCACGTTGATCTTCGCTGGTTTCTGGCGAAGCATGTTCGGCAATGCGCATACTGGGTGCGGCTGCTAGGTTTCCTCTGGCAAGAACGTGCAATTCGTCGTCTTTGTTGCACTTGCATGTGTGGACCATGGTTCGGGCGAGATTATTCGTAGCACTCTGTCCACCGAAGATAACCCAGCCTAATCTCGTCTTTGTTGCCACGGGTTCACCAGCACTTCGCTCTCTTCTGTTTAGCGTTAACTTCAGCCTTGCATGGTCGACTCCAATTAATATTTTAGGAGTAACATCGGTATAGCTGCAAATCGGTAAACCGCGAAGATGGGGGAAATCTTTTGCCATTTTTTTGTAGTTCAACGACTGCTTCGGCAATCCCAAATCAGGAACGGTGCGCACGTTCGTCAGGGCATGTCTTTCTCCGCTATTCGGCTTGGATATCGTCAGCTGCACGACACGAGAAGAATCTTCATTTCGTGTTACGCTACCTGTCCACTCTATGCATAGAGGTCTTTCTACTCCGTCTAGGCCCAGTTCATCGGCGACTTTGCTTTCGATGAGAGTCAAGTCGGACCCATCATCGAGAAATGCGTGGACCAATAAAGACTTGCCGTTCCCATGTAGCATAACCGGTATGATTTTGAAAAGCGTGGAATTTTGTTTGTGTCGATGTGTTGTTACAATTCCGGATGCACCATACGAGGTGATGGCGATGGCTTACAATGGAGCAACATATGGTGCATTTCCTGACAACCGTCCACACCGCAGGGTTGTCTCGTTCGACACGGCCACTTGCCGTGTGGTGCCAAGCATCGTCGACACAGTTGTTTCTCCTGCACTACTTTCAGACGATCGTCCAATGAAAATTTCTTGAATCTCTCGCAGTCGCGGACCCTGTGGCCCTTCCTATCGCACGATAAACAGGGTCTGGGATCTCCTTTCTGCTTCGGCAAAGTGTTCTCCGTTTTCGAGAAAACCTCCTGATGCGTATTGAGAAAAC
Organism: Uranotaenia lowii; assembly: GCF_029784155.1. Taxonomy (NCBI): domain Eukaryota; kingdom Metazoa; phylum Arthropoda; class Insecta; order Diptera; family Culicidae; genus Uranotaenia; species Uranotaenia lowii. The sequence goes on from NC_073691.1 coordinate 2,882,564, forward strand.
CTGTCTCTTTTTCTTTGCTGGTTCTTCTTCGAATTTGACCATCCATTGCAAGGTCGCCTGGTGGAATGACTTTGCAGGCAGCTCTTCTGAGCGATGACACATAATTGCAGAAATCTCTTAGCGACGGCTCCGGAATGTTTTCTAGGAGCTTTCCCCACTCGAGGCGTAAATTTGGAGGCAGTTTAAACACCAGTTCGGAAAGGAGCTCCGGATTGTTTAGGTGGGACTGCAAACGAGCAGCTTCAATGAACGTCACCAAATTCCTCACTTCACGTCCGAAGCTAACGAGAGTTTCCAATTTGTCCGCATTTGGCAGACTGCCACGGCGAATTTTAGACAGCATACAATGTATCAATTGATCGGGTCGGCCACACTCTTCCCTGAGGGTAGCAATAATTTCTGGAACCGCTGATGGAATTGTGAGCAGGTTCAGAACTTTTTCTCTCGCACTTCCTACCAGGCACTTTTGAAGGCGAACCAGGTTCTCGTCTGGTTGAATTCCGCACATGGCCGTGGTCGATTCGAAAGTGCTAAGGAACACCGGCCATTCTAATGGATCACCCGAAAATCTGGGTAAATCCCGGGATACGACGTGCCTTGCTGCGAGTTGCTGGGCATTGAGCAGTACAGGCTGCTGCTGAACGAGTTGATTGTTGAGCAGAGGTGGAGAATTTGGAGGGGGATTATTTTCTCGACACCACGAACCTCCGGAAACATCTACCGGCTCTGATAGTTCTGCATAAGAAAATCTCGGCTGGGGATTTTGATCCACTGTCATACTGAATGGATGCGACGATCGACGCTGAACATCAGAATTTGGCCAACAATTCCGGGAAAAACTAGACTCCCTTGTGCCCAGTACTGCTGGGGGAAGTTTAGCGTAACCTATGCTGCCTTTCTTGTTAGTTGCTGTCTGTGGTCGCCTTCCTTGGACTATTCGTGAATCTTCCGGTAAACAATATTCCTCCTCTATCGCTGGCAGCTGTAAGATTTTCGGCACCGCACCAGTATGTACCGGCGCCGCTACAGGAGTGGATGAAGCCAACAGGTTTTCATTACCGATGTCCTGACTTTGGATCCACTTTTCGGTCAGCTGCTCACGTGACTCGAAACTACGTTCGCTTCCCGCTTGAGATCCCTCGCGCAGCAATTCCAATTCCAGTTGGTGCTTTTCCGCCAGAAAGTAGCGATCCTTTTCTGCCTTTTCTTTCCTCAATCTATCTTCCAACTGCTTTTGCTCCTCCAGCTGTTGTAATCGGAGCCTGGCCAGCGAAGATGTTGAATGCTTTGAGGAAGTGGATCGCATTGTGTGGAACGAAGAAGTATTCGTTTTCCTGGATTTTCCGGCACATTGGGCACAACGGAACGATTTGTCGGCAATAGAGGCATTGACTCCGGCGCAATTATAATGCCACCACTGGGAGCACTCGTCACATGCCACCATATCCTGGATTTCATCCGGCTGCGTGCATCCTACGCAATTATGCTGGGATGATATTTGCAGGTTATGTTGATTGGAATCCGTAGCACTCATTCCGCAGGTTATTTTTGAGGTTGTTTGGGTTTTTCTGTAGTCTGTCCTCGACAGGACTTAATGCCGTTTAATGACGGGAAACTGTCCTCGACAGGACTCAACTGCAAAGGCATTTTTATTTAAAATTGAGGTACAACAAAACAAATTCGGTTACTTACAAATAGTTCCCTTTCTTAACTCGTCTGTACTCGAGTGCTACGTTCCGGCGTTCCGGATACAGATTGCCTAGCGTCTGATAAGATGTTTAGATTAACAAATATTCCAATTCTATATAAAAAAAACTTACATGGAAACGGGGCAACTTGAGCTGAATCACAGTGTAATTGGCCCTAGAAACCGGAATGTTCAACGAGAACGCTCTTCGTCAACTTCGAGCGACAAATCGTTGGAGATATCAGAAACCTAATATTATCCACTACAAATTCGCGAAAAGCTAAAGCACTTGGAACTTAGTAAACGTTTGCAAAACACGTTGCGACGAGATCCAGCAATACAATAAAAATCCGTTATTTTTCATCTGACGTTTACCGCTTTTTTCCTACACGCTCAAACTAGAAACCCAATCTGTGGGCTATAATCCCACGCAACACTCTGGTTTTAAGTCATATTTAACTGTTTGTCATTTTCTTATTATGTACTATTCTAATAATTTCGTTTTTACAATTCAGTAACGTACACAATTCTGCAATTGGAGTTTTATCGCATTTGCTTTTATTTTTTATTATTTTACTCATTTGTATTTTTTGTATAATTTTTGTTACTCCAGCTTAATTATTTTGTGATTTTCCACATTTGTTATTGTTATCTTTTTTTTATTTTGTCGTTTTCGGCCTATTTATTAATTTCCGTCGTCATAGTCGTTTTTTTCAATTTTTTTAATTAGTGTAATAGCTGAAATTTTGTGTCTATTTTGCCGTTATGTTTTTTAAAAGTTTTTTTCATATGCATCATTTTTATTTCATTTTTGCAATTAGTTCCAGTTATAGGAATTTCTGTCGATTTTGTCTATTTGAGTAAATTTAATCATTTTTTGACTTTTTGAATTTTGTGTCAATTTCGTCAGTTCTGTTATGTTTATGATTTTTTTTTTATATTTTTAGATTTTTGAGATCCAACTAACAAACATTGAATTTGATGCCCGGTGGATCGCGATGCACACCAAGAATGACTTGATATATGTTATATGATAATATCGTTAGTCACTACCAATCAAATAGTTTTCCAACTACGAACACGAACCAGCAGAGCAGTTAAAAAAATGCTCCTTAATATAAATTCATGTAGAGAGCTTAAAATGACTTGTTTGAACTACAACAGCAATCACAATACTCTCCTTGGTTGAGTTTTCAATAAGAAAGCTATAAGTTCACGACAAAAGCTCGAATCAATTGGAATCGATTTTGACAGTTGATTTGTATCGAATGGAATTTGGTGTTTCAGACGTCACTTCTCTTACTTGTAGGTTCACTAGTGCATATGTGATTTATATAAGATTTGCCTTTAAATGATGTTATTTTTGTTGTACTGTGTCATTTTCGTTGTTGGTTTTGTCTTTTTTTTTCTCATTATTTGGTTGTCCTTTTCATTCTAGTATGCATTGGTTGTCAGTTTCAGATTTTTCTCTTAATTTAATTTTTGTTTAGTTATAGCACAGTCTGTGGTTATAGGTTCTCTGTATTTTTTGCTATTTTCCATAATTCTAATTTTTTGATTTTTTTTGAAACATTGTAATCATACAGGACAGGTAGGGCCTGATCATCTATGGAATCGATTATCCGTGACTCGTTTATCGGTGGATTGTTCTTTTTTTTTATCAAAATTTATATGTAGGTACTTCGTCTAGTTAAAAGTCGACCAGCAGCTGATTAGGAAGAAAACTGTACTGCTTTTTATTTTTACGTCTGATGATGGGTAACAAAGATTTTTTTAATTTTTTAATAGTTTCGTCATTTTTGTATGTTTTTTCTTTCCTAACTTTTGTCATTAAGCCACTTTTTTGTATTTTTTTTGGATATAACGTATCTTCTTTGTTATGTTATGACCATTTTGTCACCTGCTTTTGACGAATGTAATTACAAATTTTGTTGAGCATCAATATTTTTTTCCTTTGTAATTTGTGTCAGTTTTGTTATTTTCGTCATTTGGTATAAATTTTGTCGTTTTTTACAATTTTTGTTATATACAACCGAATATTGTGATTAATATTACTGTCTCGATACATATCTAACATTGAGATATCTTAACCTATGCATCTATTTTTAATATCATGATCCTGAAAAATCAATTGTCATCCATACAAAGATGTCTAATAATTAGCCTTATAGCACAAAATTGTCAATTATTTAAAACAAATATCCTGCCCGTTTTTGTCAACTTAGTGAATCTGATCCGAACCACATTGACTATGCCCGACAACATACGAAACGTGGAATCACGTGCTGGCGCTGCTGACAGACAAGTGGGAAACACAACAGCCAGAAAGAGCAACGCCTACTCAGCGAGCTGGGCGTGCTGTGATTGGTTGATTCTTCCACGCTTGCTATGCTACTTACATGCTTCTATGATCACATAATACATATGCATGGTCTTGGATTGAATTGACGGATTCGAGGCATTGGCTGAGGAAGCTGAGCGCTAATTGCTGGCGGTACTTAGACAAAGTCGGTCGCGTCGCGTGTTTAGTTTAAGTCAGTTTTACGCTGGTGGAGCGCAGCATGTTTTCGTCGCCTTTTTGCAAACTGGAAGCTAGGGATCACTACGTCCCGGGTACTCCACCGGACTTTCAGCCTATGATCGAGAGTAACCTTCCGGTAGAATCCTCTCATCTTCATCATAATCATCCGATTGGGGGAGAAGTCGGCTATTATGACACCTGTCCGAGTCAGCCACTGGCCGGATCCAGTGTTTTGGACCGAATTGGATGTTTGTATAGTGGATTGTACGAAGGGAAGGGTGTTGCTTATCCGCCATTTTCTTGTGCCGACCGGGACTTGTGCTCTAGTTATTGGATGAGTAGAAGTTACAGTGGATTTGCCGGGGGTGGTCAACAATCTCCGATGGTTTACTCCGGATCGGAGTCTACACAAATCCTGCTGAATGAAAGTGACCAACAGGAACAACCACCGGCTTCTACTCCATTGTATCAGTTCAACCAGTATGATCATTTAGTGTATGACAATAGTGCGGATGATGATCGGAACAAAAGTAATTTGTACACAGAGGATGGTTTTCATGGTTACGGATTCAAAGTGAGCCAGAATCAAGTGGTGAGCAATGGTGTCTATGATCGATATGAACCAGTAGCAGCAAGTGCCAATTACAGTGAATGCTATGAAAGTTATCCAAGTGAGCCGATCGGGAGTGATCGATTCAGTGGTATCGGCTATTGTGAAGAGCTTGTCGGGCAACATCCAGATCGATTGACTGAGGCGACCAGGATTGATAGTGCAGTGCAAGATGTTGGGGTCCCGGTGGAAAATGAATATTTTTCCGAGGATTCACATACGGGTAATTATTCTAGATTTTATAATATGAAGACAACATGACTTGTTCTAGAGTAAATAATTCGAAACCAAGGAAATAAAAATACCGTTTACTGCTTCAATACTTACTTGACAACATCAGTTCATTAAGTCAATGTGTTCAAGATTTATTATCTTAAAACTTTTAGAACCAAATTTGAGATATTTCGTTTGTAACGAATTTGAGAAATTTTGATCAAGAGATAATAATACAAAGGGAAAAAATTAATTTATTAAGCCTTCCTGAAAGTATCATGTCTTTCACTAATTCGTTTGGTTATCTCTCGATGGTCGAGAAAGGACGTTCAAGTTTGTACTGAAATTCTAGGCAAAAGGGCGTGTCGGAACTTACATGGAGCTTCTTAGCCTTCTAATGGCCGAAATTACTCATAGCCGTACATTTTTCCTGAAACTGTAAATATGTTTGAAAACATGTGCTTTATTAATTTTTCACCAAAAACTATTTTAAACACTGATTTGTCAAATTTTGATTTTTGAACTTTACATGGATGCTATCTCAAAAACCACTTGACAGATCGCCACATAATTTTGCACATGCCAACATTAAATCACTACGTAATATCACTGAAAATTTCTTTGATTTTTATTCACGGATTCACAAATGATTTATAGAAGAAAATTTTGTATTTTTGTCAATCACTCTTCAACCCTATTCCGCTCTTGAGTGTCAATATGACACTATTGATTATTCGGCGGCTTGTAACTTGAAACGTATCAATTAGTTAGGGCTAAAAAAAGCTACTTTACGTTTTGATTGCCCGGCTGGGCGTTCACTAATTTTGATCTCCTGGAGAATTCGCTGGGGGAACTTTTTTTTCCAAACTTCTGCTGATCGGGTGGAGCTATTGTGCAAATACTGACTGTACTGAAAGGCTAACTAGTCTTGATTGGAATTTTAACAACCTGTAAATCTAGGGAACATCACTTTATGAAAATAATAGCACACAAACAACTGATTTTGATTGGACCATACATTTTAATTTTTATTGAATTTTTAGATCATTTGACTTGATCTCGTTGCATGAACCGTTAGTTTAACGGTCCCATGTGACTAATTGACCTATGTTGACGGAGGTCAGCGTTTCTTAATTGTCCGGGGGGTCGTCAACGTGCACTTTACACTGTAGGGTGTCTCACGGACAATTGAGTGAGCGTTCTAACGGAATTGGTCGGAGTTTCCCTAAAGAAGATAGCCCCCCAGGTCACACCATTGCACTAGAACCTCCGAAAATGTATCTAAAGTGGAGGTTTTTACACTGATCCCTCGACCTTTGTTGCACCCACACAATTCACCGGTGTCACGAGGTACAATTGGTCCTTAGCTTCTTAGTCCACTACACTCGCGCTCACTCAACCGATAACCCGGGAAATTACTTTCGTGTAGGCATCCGGATTACTGTTGTTTTACGGATTAAGACGGTTCGAAACGCGATCACTTGTTGGCTTGTGATGTCGCAGTCATCACTCACCCGGACTATACTTTGTTAAAAAAGAGGCCTCGTTTGGGGTCCTTCGACCTACACTGCCGGCCAAAAGTTTGGGATCACCCGCTAAAAAACATGCAAATTTTGATCGTTTATATCTCAGCCGTTTTAGGACAAATTGCAAATCTTCTGATCTCATTTGAAAGATAATGAGCAATAGCTATTCCGGAGGTATTTTGCCCATAAATAATGTTTTAGTTTTGCACCTAAAACTTAACCTAAAGTTAGAACATTTTCAAAAATTCGCACTCAATAATCAAAGCCAATCATCTCGCGATAGGGTGAACCAAATTTCAAAATTTGAGTTGCATTAAAATCCTTATTCTATACTTCTCGAAACAAATAAATTCATAGAATAATAAATAAATTTAATATTTCCTACACAAAAAGGAATGAACAAGAAAATTGATAAATAAATAAACTAACTAATTTAGACACCAACCTAGAGCTGCTAAATACAGGATAGTATTTAGAAATTTACGAACAATAATAAAAAAAACATAACAATATTTGTAAATATCAAAACCAGTTGACCCGAGCAGCAGCGTTTAAATCATGGGTGGCCAACATTTTCAACAGACGGGCCAAATTTTGGAAATGCGATTGGCTGGCGGGCCACACCATCATTTTTTTTTTTTTTTAAATATTCCATGTAAATAAATGAATAATTGATTTTTAATTAAAATAGAATAAAATTTAATTTTTGTTTTCAATTGTTTCAATAATATACTACTGTGTTTGAAAGACAGATTAGGGAGATTCGGTAAAGGTTTCTGCTGAATCTACATCGATTAATTTTTAAAAAAATTGAAAAATTATTTAGAGCTCGTTTCTCAGATCAAGTTAATATTTTCGTTACTAAATTTGAAACATTTTACAACCAAAATAGCATTCATCCAGACAAAATTTAATATAGAAATATGTATGTATGTAATATGGAGCAACAGTTATGTCAAACATACATAATATACACACATACATAATAGTGTGGGAATTTCACAGTACATAAAATTTTCTTCATGGTCTTACAATTATTCAAAATATAAAAATTCTGATTCATCGACGCGCGCGTCCTTATAAAAAGATCAACTCACTTCTAACATGTGCGTACTGTTTCACAAATGCCCATTTCACATGTTGTATGTATGTATGTATGTAGATAATCCACCATGGGTGCACGGATTCACCGCAGTTTCGCCAACGTATGCGCTAAATTGCATTCTTTAGATTATAAGTTCGGCCAATCTTCAATGCAAATTAGCACATACCCGACACCATGGCTTCGTGTGAACTGTCATGTAATGAATGAATTTCGTGTATGTGTATGTCTTATTTGTAGAACGACCAAACAGTTTCGCAACCGTATAAAATTCATAACATTCTTAGTGTTGTGAATCTTCGACAGGTATTCCGCATACGTGTAGATAGCTGCCCAGCTGGCAACTGATTGAACGTTCTTATATAATATAATCAATAAATGAAATAGTAATACAACAGAATAATCTCACCTTTATACCCAACTTACCTCAAGACACACTAAGCTTACCTTTAGATGTAACCGACCTTAATCAGTATCATAACCATATTCATTTCCATCTGATCTAAAATAAACAATTTTTGAAGTATTAAAAAATTGCGATGCAAAATATTTGAAACAAAATATCGAAAATGATAGATTCATTTTAAGTACAAAAAACTAAGAACAGTAAACATGATAACATGATAACATATTAATACAGTTAGGTAATTATGAAAATTTCTGTTATATGGTTTATGTACTGGTATAAATATATGATATGATTATGAATAAGAACATGAATATAATGAATATGAATATGAATAAAATGCATATGAATACCTCGCGTGAGCTTTCTATACGTCGTATGAAACAAACTGTAAACAAACTACTTTATAACAAAATAATGCAAATACTGACATAAAGAAGTCGCAACTTCTTTCCATTTTGAAAAGTTGTAGTCTGGACAACATATTATATGTGTAAAATACAAATTTTAAAGTTGTTTTAATAACTTTAGCGGCATTTTTCTATGAATTCTTAAGATGTTTCATACGACGTAATGGAAGCTCACGCGAAATATGTATATAATGAATATGAATATGAAACATCAAATAGTAACATGTTTAAATTAATTCTTCATTATAGTGTATGAGTTTCAAACGCTGATATTTATGAAAAAAATATATTCCTCTGCTCCTAAAAGTATATTTTAATTTATAGCCTCTTTGTTAGAGCAAAATAAACTTCTGATTATTTGTAAGAGGCTCCTGAAAACAATACATCGGGCTGATTAATAAACATTCATACAACATTTTAAATTTTTCGATGAAGACTGCTGATAATACTGAAATCTTGGATACAATTTTTAATTTATTCAGTTTCACAAAACAGAAATATTACAACGTAAAAATTTACCTGGAACTCGCTTGATATGTAGTAAATAAATTTAAATCATGGGAAAAAATGTACGCCCATGATAGCTAAATCACGAATGCCTTGGAGTTAGTTTTGATTAGTTATAAGAAATTCATATAATTTTAACAAATGTATTACTTACTATTTATAATGGTGAAATTCTCAATTGTCATATGATACGGCGAAATCATTTATGGAAATCTAGCAAAATTTGAAAATTAGGTACATACAAATGAAACTATAAAATGTCCTGCAAAATAAATTTTTTTATAAAAAATTTGTAAAAAAAAATAAAATTAACATGCAAAAAAAGGAGATAAATACATAAAAATAAATTGTTGGGTAAATTTTAAATGCTGTTTGCCTTATGAGTTTAACCAAGTGACCTGCCATAATTAAAACTATGTAATGAATATTTAACTCTTGACCAATTTAATACAGAAAATTGATCTACGGCTTTTTTGTGGATAATATTTTGCCTGAAGGATAACAAGTTAGTTGAGAAAAAAAAGCCTTGGTGAGTCTTTTGATTTCAGAAAGTAACAAGTACTACTACATCGTTTCCAAGATATTATTTTATGTTAATGAAGCATAAAAACAAAACAAAAAGGTTAATAAGGCATTTGTTTAAAGTAGTAAAGTTCATGGCAGCCTAAAAAGGACCCAGAGCTTAGGCAGCATCGTAAAATAGACAGTCATACCTACTATGTTTTCCAAACAAAAGTGAAATAAATATAACGATTAACTTAAAAGGAGCTGTAAAAGGATAAATCAGCAAGAAAAGATATAATAAAATGTTGATGAGCATAAGAAAAATAATCATTAAGCAACCAAAATTTAATTCACTGTTGAATATAAAGTCTGAACCCTGTTGCAGAAAAATAACAGAAGTGTAACACATGTCATATTCGAGTTTTTGTTGATGCATTTTCCTAGAATGAAGAAAAATAATAATAAATAAAACTCTTAAAAAATAAAGCATTATCAAATTTTTGGCGAACACCGGAATCGTCTATCCGTTTAAACAAAGGATCTGAAATTAGTTAATAATATATTATACATCGTAAACTATAACTTAGCCCAACGAAAGGAACACTTGTGTTTTTGAACTCCACACATATCAACATCTTGATTGATACATAATGCCTAGAATCTTATCAACTGCCCTCGAGTTGCACAGGAAAATAGTGCTTATACATGAAATAAATTTAAAAGGGCGTATGGGGAATATTTTCTATCAAATATGTTTTGAGACAAAATATTTTTATTCAGTCAAAAAGATAGAAAAACGCTGTGGAATCATCGTCACCCAAAAGGTTCTTCATTAACTATCTGTCTATCTATCATTATTATTAGCAATAAGTGAATAAAACTATTCATGTGAGTCTATTAAAGAAAGAATCACATTTACATTAAATCAAATTTTTTTAAATTATCTCAAACTATTGATAAAAACAGCAATCAGCTGCAACAGTGCCTTGGAAGATATGCAATGAATAACGCGGTTTTTAATTACAAAGATTTTTATATGACACTTGCAATGCGGATAGTCTCTCTAAAGTTATTGGTTGTTTTCGAGGCTTGTTTATTAATTTTTCAAACATGGATTTACTAACTGACTACTTTGTCTTTCGAATTTGGATCAACCCTTAGAAATTATTTATCATTTTCTATTTATCCCTCTCCCCTCACATAATACAAGAGTTATGTCATTTATTTTATTTTTAAATAAGAATACCTTTTTTATCATTGCACTATTAAATTTTAAAGAAAAAACAATTCTAGTTTATGCCATTCAGCTTTTCGATATTATAGAATATTATCTTTTACTAAATTTCCCTTGCTAATGTTTTTTTAACTTTCCCTAAATTCACGAATCTCTTTTAAAAAATTTCTTCCATATGATAAAAATTTTTTACCAAGATTTTGAGACCACGTACTTTTTTTCCTTAGTTATCTCACGTAAACTATTCGAGTTGATAAAGATTCAATTGGAGATTCTATTTTTTATTTTGCATATTTATTTGTTTTTTGTTAACTGTAACAATTGAAGTTATTTTTTCTTGGATTGTGAAACGATGTTTGAAAAATATTTGTTTAAGGCACTAATATTTATAAAGAAGGTTTTAAGAACCTGACGTCTGAATTACTCTGCAGATAAAGGCAGTCAAGGACCCCCCTTTAACCCAGCCACAGCACAAAAAAAAAAACAAAAAGATCCAGAAACACCAGCAACCTCTGCGGGTTATCAAAGATAATAACCCATTTATGACACCACCAAGTAGCCAGCGAAATACTTGAATCAGGGCCCCTCAAACACCACAACTAATAAATGAATAATAAATTTAAATCTTTTGGAATCACACTGCATAAAAAAAATTAAACGGGACGTAACAAGTCTGAAACATATGCCCGTGCTGTACATAGGAAATAATAAATGCACTATAATACTAATTTAAGGATACTTAGCTTCAGAAAGTTATAGAATCGTTCGAATTCTTTAGACGTCCGTTGAGTATCTATCCTGCTTGCATTTCACTGTCGATGTTGTTGCTCGAACGATATCGTTTACCCAACCCAAACAGACCCAAACAAAACGTTTTGCCCCGTTTGTTTTGTTTCGCGTTCTTTAAAGTTGACGTTTACCGACCAAAAAAGCGTAACAAGCGTTACGTTTCACTGTTCCATTTTTCGATAACGTCGCGCCGACGGGTATTGAACAAAAACTTATTAACGAAACCTACGAAACTTCGTGACTAATATGATTGATTTGGGAACACGGATTTCTGCCTGCGGCCAAGGAACACCTTGGAAATGGAACGATTACAAAAACGTACGCGAACATTAAATACACGATTTTTCACACTTCGCATAAATTTTGAAAGAAACTTTCAGCCACAATCACTTCAAGGCTTCTTTAGTAGCACGAATATCACAACATTTTAATATTTATTAACTTTTTACTCAGAATTAAATCGATTTTCTACACCGGCTTTGAAGGAACAACTTTTGCGAGCAGCGTTGCCGTTTTTTTTTTGACAAATGCCCATTTCACATGTTGTTACTTAATCGGCAGCGCTGCACAAAAATGAACAATCAGTTATTCATTTGCAAATCAAGATTTTCAGAAACTTATTTTTAAATTTTTAATTCAAAATTTAACCAGACCTCCATCAATGATCATTGAAACTGAACTAACTTCATCAATTCAAAATGCAGTTTGGGCTTGTGATATAGCTCAGTTGGCAAGTCAGTTGCTTCCTGAGCCGATGTCCGTAAGTTCGAGCCCAAGAGTAGATATCGATCATAGTTGTACCGGATAAGTATTTCAATGACTTTCCGCAAACTGCATCGTTGATATAAGTCGCGAATGACATGAAGATGTTGTCGAATCCGCCGGTAATTTTGTCTTCGTAAAGCACACTGCTTCAGATACCAAGCATCTGCACTTTACAATAGTCGCGAAACAACTGGCTCTTCTTTGTACACTCTGAAATTTCTTTCACGCTTTCTGCTTACACGATAAATTTGCAAACCTTATTAGATGTTATATTATAAACTGTTTGAACATAAATGTGTTTTCTTTAATCGCTAATTTTTTTTCTTTTCTTTCGTCTATCTTCTTTTTTTTCTTTTATTTCATCTATCCTCTACATTCATCTCCTCCTCTACTCTCTACCAGACAGCAGATTCCTTACGTTGTAATACAACTGAATAGACTTCCATTCTTTGATGATTAATTTTGAAAAAAAAAATACTTTTTTTTTGTTACCTACATGCTGCTATTCGGAATATTGATACAAAATTTGAAGATGAATTCTGGAGTCAGGTTCAAAATCTCAAGTATATTTAAGAATCTTAGCTTATATATCTGACAAACTCATCTAGAAATGAATTTTTTTTTTCTTGTGATAAGCTTTATCGCAACTTCATGTTTATAAAATCCAGTATTCACTTCAATATCTGCTTTTTTTGAAAGACCCAAGTGACGCGTCTAGGCATAAGATTTTTTTATAACATGGTAATTCACCCTTGCTTCAGAATTTATCCGTTTCTTTTGACTTATTTCTGATGATTTTAAACTATGCCTTTTTCTACCATTAGTCGATTCTGTTTGTTTAGATTCTGTAGGTGCACATAATCTCTATTTTTTTTCTCTTACTTTTTAATTTTGCAAATTCTCATTTTTTTTGTTTTGTTTCTTTTTTCAGACATTTCCTTTTTTTTTTGCATTCAATAACTTTTCCGATCATATTGCTTTACTTCTCTACAACCTTTAATTTTTGTAGTCCTTTGAAATTGTTGTCGATTTTAGCTTTGCGCTTTTTTTTTATTCCACTTATTATTGTTCAAAATAAAGACACTGGAACTAATGACATTTAACATTGTTTCCTTTACAAATATTCAGCCTTGCTTTTGTATCACTCTTCTTTTCTTTTTTTTTTTGTTCATCCATCACAATTTTTTTTTCACAAAATTGTTATTGCCTACGAGAACTCTGTTGGTGCACTTTAACTCTATAATTTTATGTTTTTTTTATCTTTCCTTCTTTCCTTCCTTCTTTTTTTTAATTTTCCTTTTTTGTCTTGTTTCTGTGGTGGATATAGATAATGACAAAGTAATTCATATAAAGTTATATTTGTTTAAATTCTAGTAAAAATTTATAATACTTTATAATTAAGCTAATGATTAATATTCAAGTATTCTGGCATCACTGAAATTACTTAACGAATGAACTGTGGTATTTCTAATGAGCCCCATGAGCTTATGCGATTCGTTTAGTTCTGTGAGTGTCTGAGTGAAAAGGGAACTCTACCGAATGCGAAAAATAACGGATTCTTTAGGCGTCTTTTGCGAAGAATAGTCGGTTGTGCGCGAAAGTAAATTTTCGAAAATAATAAAATTCTCGGTCACCACAGTTTCCTTTTTCAGACATTTTCTATATTTTTTTTTGTTCTGCCATTGCATCCAATTACTTTTCGTTCATTTTGTTTTCCTTCTCTACAACTTTAAATTTTTAAGTCCTTTGTTTTCGTTTTTTAGCTTTGCATCAGTACTTTTATTATTTTTTTTACCATTTTTTTTTTCATTTCATCTATTATTTTCCTAAATAGAGACACTGGAATTAATGTTGAATATTTGATTTTTTTTTTTTTATACCTTGTTTTCTTTTTTTTAAAATGATTGCTTCTACATCCAAATCATGCCATTGACTTTTAACATTATTTTTCATTTTTCATCCATTTAGATTTTTTTTTTCATATTTTTTTTGCCTACGAGAACTCTGCCCTTTTGTCAGTGTAAGTCCTAACGTTGGAACTCTGCCCTTGCGTCAGAGTTCCTTCATTGTGAACACCCGCATAAATGAGGATTGTAACCAAACGTTTCTAGAAATAGTTAACTGACGGTTTTATAAAGCGTAAAAAAATGTTTAGCAAACGATTAATGAAAATGTAAAATACATTACCTTAATCTTGAATTTCGAATCAACAGTATTTTAAATATGTTGTTAGGTTATGTAACTGTTAAAAACTGTTAGAACAGTTGTATGGCAGAACTGTTCTACAAACAGTTTGGATAACATCCAAAAATCGATAACGGAAACATATTTGGAACTCCAAACTGTTAATGTTATAGTTTTCCAAAAAGTACTCTTGTAACCAAACATTTATAGTAACAGTTATGAAACGATTTGACGAATCGTGCTTCCTACGTTATGCTCACGGTTTAAGGAATCGTACGTGGATGGCACACACACATTTAAATGTTTGATCGGGATTTCGGATTTCGAATCAAATGATAATAAAATATGTTTTTTTTTAACTTTCTTTATTCATGCTAACTTACATTTGCTAGTAATCCCTGGTCAAATACCGAGGTCGGAAATTCTGGACAATTTATTACTGGGTATATTCGTCCGGTTCTAGTGAGTGATGTCCATCTTCCGCTCTCGAAAAAGCAAGCAGCCATAACCTGAAAGAAAACCAAAAGTGTTCTCAATATCTACTTTTTCTTAAATTATAGTTTTGGCCAGATAGTATTGTGTTGTTTCAGGGATAATGAATTTAGTGACCTACCTGTAGCAAATCGTTTAGTGAATAGCGGCACCGCCTCGGCAGTCGCGGTGCTGAGATTTTCTCGAACATCTTCTTTGCCGAATTTGTAGACGTAGGAAGGATATTATGATGATGCAGTCGCCTCCCGGTTCGCCGGTGCCGTAGTTGAGTTGATAGTGGAAGCTAGCGTTCCTGGATTCTCAAGTCTGGCTCTATCCGTTCTCCGCTGCTGGATTCTCGACGAGAAGCAAAATTAACCGCGAACAAAACAAATGATTTCAGGGGTGCCAAGTTGACCGATTTCTGAATTTTAAGAAAAAAAAAGCAAAAGCAAAATGTTGAGACTTAAATTTGCTAAAATATAATATTTTAAGATAATTCTTTAATTCTTGATTGCAGAACTCATTGAAGTTTTCTGGACAATTCAATGAAAACAATTTAGAAAATAAATCTCAACAACCATTATCCATTTTATTCATAGATTCAACAGGAGTTTTAGGGAAACTCCACTGACATGAATTGTATTGCTGATTGTTATCGATTTATTACTTTTACTTTAAATTGAGTCTATTTTTTGGTCGTTTGTACATACTGGTTAGTTCATGTATTTCATATATTTATATATTATTCATTCTTTTATTATTGTTGCTTTAAAAGCTGAGTCTTGTCTCTTTTTGAACAATTTAACATCTACTTGATTCCTGAATATTCCTGAAATGAAAATTTAGATCCGTATCAGAATATAAAAGAATTTTTAAAATGTGTACTGATTACCGTGTAAAACCATCTGGCATCTTTGACCGGCGTTTCGTTCGTTTTTTTAGTGCGTATGACAGAAAGAATGGACGGTATAAGTAAAGGTTTGAGATCATTTTTACGATTAAATAAAAATTGCAGGAAATCGTTCATACCATTCTATCACCTTTCCAGATACCATCACCTTTTCACATGAACGTTAATGTTTTGTTCTTATCGTTGTCGAAGTAAAGTTTGAAAGAAGATATGCGTTTACAGAGATAATCACTTTTTCTGAAACCGTAGATGAATTGTATGGACTGTTTTAGGTATGGTATTTTAGTATGCGGGCAGCCATCAAACAAAAACTGTTTCTTCATAAAACAACTCTATCCATGTCTTACAGCTTCACCTTTCATCCTTTTACTGTTTCTCATCCAAAATCTTTCGGTTTCATTGCATTTATTTTATACTAGAGCTCTGCCCTTGCGTCAGAGTCCATTTTCACAATTTTCATCAATTCTTTCTAGAGCTCTGCCCTTGCGTCAGTGCCCTTTCTTATCGGCTAACCATTCCTCAACCATTTTTTTAATACTCCAAACCAGAGTTCTGCCCTTGCGTCAGAGTCCGTTTTCGCAATTTTTATCAATTCTTTCTAGAGCTCTGCCCTTGCGAATCCGTTTTCGCAATTTTCATCCCTCCTTCCTAGAGCTCTGCCCTTGCGTCAGTGCTCTGCCTCGCCGTTGGCGCTCTGCCCTTGCGTCAGAGCCCTTTCTTATCGGCTAAACATTCCTCAACCTTTTTTTGTACACCAGACCAGAGCTCTGCCCTTGCGTCAGGGCTCTGTCCCATCCCCCTTTAGGCAAAACAGCTTCACTTTCAGCAAAGGAGGAACAACTTAGCTTTTCCTCGTTTTTCACTTATATCACGCATGCACTTCACTTTATTATTTATTTTGAGAACACTCACAAATTTTAATTAAATTCTGCTCCTTCCACTTACTTACCTGGCGGAGGGAGGCTCGACTGCGCCATTGTCGAATCCGCCGGTAATTTTGTCTTCGTAAAGCACACTGCTTCAGATACCAAGCATCTGCACTTTACAATAGTCGCGAAACAACTGGCTCTTCTTTGTACACTCTGAAATTTCTTTCACGCTTTCTGCTTACACGATAAATTTGCAAACCTTATTAGATGTTATATTATAAACTGTTTGAACATAAATGTGTTTTCTTTAATCGCTAATTTTTTTTCTTTTCTTTCGTCTATCTTCTTTTTTTTCTTTTATTTCATCTATCCTCTACAGATGTTAAAACGACTATAATCGAAACCAAAAAAAATGCAGTTTCAAATGAAATGCATACTATAAAATCGGATTTTCAAACGTTTAAAGAAACATCGCAAAAATTGTCGTGTTTAAAATTTGACACTATCAAAACAGATATTGAAATGTGAAGTAGGAAATGAAATTTCAATGTAAGAAGTGTCTGAACTAAAACACACAATCTTTTTTTCGGCAAAGTTACAAAGGTGGAACATCAGTTGGACAACGTATGTAAAAGTTTAATCTCTAAAATGCCATGATTCTAAGAGTCCCATTTGTCATGAATGAAAATACGATTAATAACATTTGCAAAATCGCTCAAAACTTGGTATTAACCAACTACTAGAACTACACTAGAAAACTAGACTAATGTAAAAAACAGAGAAGATTTGTACATTATGATGTCAAAACCGTACTTTCATTCAGTGAACCGTCAAAATCGTCCATCAAAACCGTCACACCAAATAATTTTTGAAAATAGGATTGACAAGTTTACGCAACTTGGCAATTTTTTTGCGTTTTTAGATTGTCTAAATACTAAACACAGAGTTTTTGACGAATTTTTAAAGGTAGCTGCTGTTTTTCGAACCTTTTGTCAATTTGATCAGCGATTTTCAAGATTCAATGTTTTCGGGTCGTAATTACGACCCATGGCTATTCACAGGTTAAGACGAAATTAGAAGAACATTATTTAAAAACCTTCCTATAACAATAACCATTTTACAGCACTTTTTTCAGTTTTTCTCAAACAAGTGCTTTCTGGAAAAGAACGTATTCTCAACGCAATACTGAAAAGAAATGTAAACTAATGTGAACACATTCAAAATGCATTTGTTTCGTTCGGGACCGTTCCGAATCTAGAGAACTGCTAAAATGACTCAAGATTCGTCCAAGAATAATGAATATTTCTGAATTACGGCAGATATCCGATATTCGAATCACGAGACAGTGTCTTGATTCTGAAACTAGTTTGATTTATTTTATAGATTTTAACCATTCGTTTGACCCGAAATATTCTTTTTCGATGAAATATCTCAGAAACAGTTGAAACTACCGATACAACATACATGGAATTGTCAGACTTAACTGAATTGAGAAGCTGTAAAGTTTCCGTTTTTATAGATTTGTAAAATAACTGAATCAGTTCAGCAAAATAGTGCACTGGCCGTTTAGGGGATACGGATAATTGAGAATGCCGAACTATCAATTCTCACAAAATACGTTGTTAAATCAAAATCCGTTTGAACGAATATAGCTTTAGCACGTTTTAGTGTAGAAGATGCATTGCTGTGAATAAAAAAAAGAAAGGGAAACGCTTTAAACAAATGCAAACATCAGTTGGATAAAAGTATGAATTCACATGTTGCTCGCTAATGAACCTCATTTTCAAACCACCAACATTTTTGATTGGGTGGATCGATTTGGATGAAAACTGGTCAGCTATTATTGAAAAACTTTGTTTCATACGACCTAAATGATCACTTTGTCAATTCTGAAAATCGTTTTTTATAAGCATACACAAGCTCCAAGCAAACAAGGAAAAACAGTGTATCGCATGGCACATGATATCAGATTTAATCAATTGTGAGTCTTTTTTGTTTGTTAACTCATCCAGGGCTAGAAGCGATGTTGAGGCAAAAAAGTAACTTTTAAGTCAAATAAGGGCAAATCTTGTGACCATATCAAGTCAACAGTTACGTCAATACGTCAAAAACTACAACGAGATGATTAAGTGATTAATTTGTCAGTTGTGCTTATTTGAAAACCGTATTCTTGAAAAAGGATTCTTAAGGGCTTGTGATATAGCTCAGTTGGCAAGTCAGTTGACTCCTGAGCCGATTTCCGCGAGTCCGAGTCCAAAAGTGGACATCGTGAAAGTCGGGAATGCCATTAAGATGGTAAAATGACTATAATCTTATCATTTAGGTTATCAAGAGGAATTCAGAAAATAGATCTGAAAAAGAGTATGATATTTTGGAACCGATCTGTCTAATCTTTTTTGTGACAATTCTAAATTCCTTAAATGAAACTTTTTGCTCAATAACTTTGTTGTCGAAAAACTTCACTCCGTATATTATACTTACAAGAACTAAACAAAAAATAAGTACTTACAGAAAAATTAAAAAAAACTCAAATAAATTTTCAAAACATTTAAGATTTAACTTGATTTTTTTTAATTTAATTGAGAATAAAAATTTACAAACCTATATTTAAACGCTCTATGTGTGTGGTAAAACTTCGAAGAATTTACGCAGCAAAAATATAAGTATGAGAAAATCTTTTGAAACAATTGCCGATTGAAAAAAGTTTCAAAATTTTGTATCTTAAAAAATGGATGTACCAATTAATATTCTCGAACATTAAATTCCACATTTTAATGTATAAGCTCATAATCTTTCATTTCAAATTCAAGAAAATGTTGAAAAAGATATTAAAAAGGCTTAACTTCACTTTATTTTAGTAACCTAACTTTATTTTAGTTAAGTACTCAACTTTTAAGTAATTTAAAAAACCAAAACAAACTGCAATAGAGCTTCATTGAATAAGACGAAAAATAAATGTTGATAAAACACGTGTTAATGAATGAAATTGAAATACGAATAACCAAGTTACGAATAAGTCAACGGATCATCAAGTACGATCTGTGGAATGAAACTCAAAAAAACTACGAAAATAATTTAAGTACCTAATTTGTATGAAAATTATCAAAAATAGTGACTTCAGTGACTAAATTTAAAATAAAAGGAACCTTGTGGGTGACAAACTTGAAAAAAGTTACAAATATAGTACAAAAGGACCAATTTCTAGGCCTATAAAGTAACGATTTCATGAGCAAATGTTAACTTTAAGGAAACTGGTGAGTGACCAGCTTAAAAAAGTGATTAAGTTACCTAAAAGTGACCAACTCTAGCCCTGAAAATACCTCTATGAAAAACCGAGTAGGTATTCGGTGAAAACTTGCCGAACGCTTGGTAATAAAACACCGAATTAATAACATTTCACAGTGTGTCCCGTAAAAAAACGAGTTTTCGGTAATAACTTACGAGAACCACTAATCAAATTTTTTAATTAATTTTGTTGTCGCATATAATTTTACCGCAAAAGCAGTGCAAAACAAATGTACTCATTTCGACTCTATCAATTTCTGCTTCCAGATGACGCTGAATCATTACACGATGTATCTTCGGAAATCAACCAAAGACGACAGAATGCGTTTAGCGCTGCGGCGTCCGAAGAAACAGAAACCTTCACACGCCACCACTCGACAACTCCGCCCACGCCAAACAAATCGCAGCAACGCTCATCGAATAGTTCATCGAGCAGCAGCAATCGGAAAGAGCGTACTGCCTTCACCAAGGCACAGGTTTGTAACGGAGTGACTTATGCTGAAAGATTTATAGCTTATAGTAATCCACTTTCTATTCACAGGTCAAAGCCCTGGAGGCTGAGTTTGCCCATTCGAACTACCTAACCCGGCTGAGACGATACGAGATAGCCGTTGCGTTGCATCTCAGTGAACGTCAGGTCAAAGTGTGGTTCCAGAACCGACGGATGAAATGGAAGCGAATCAAAATTACCGGTGCGTCGCCCACCGACAACGCTACAGTAGATCAAGACAAAGAGAAGCCATCATGACCGTCATCCTTAGAAGGATGAAACACACTGCCAGCTAGAGATAGTTTTATCACTTAATAGAACTTTATTTTTTAATATATAGTTTTTAATAATAAAATTTAAAATATTTATTTCCTCTTCTTTTTGCCGATATCCTTGCTCTTTACCTTCTTAACGTTTGGATCCTTCATCATGGATTTGGCGACGGATTTCAGGGTACTGCTGGCTTCCGGCGCCTTTTGCAGCTTTTTCTTGTCCTTGCCTTTCTTGACAACACCTCCACCGATTAATTTCTTTTCCTTAGCATCTGGTACCTTTGCTGAGCTCTGGAGTTTTGCTTTAGCAGGCACTTTTTGTTTCTTACCTTTAGCAACTGGCTTTTCGGGGGAACTTTCATCAGCCGAAGTACTCGGTGGCCGCAGAACAAGTGGCCGTTTAGCTCCTGCCGCTGATTTCTTACCTGGTCCAGTCGTCGCTTTACCTTGTCCTTTTTTCTTGTCACTGTCGATTTGCTGCTTCATTTTGGTAGCGAATTCCACTGCTTGCGATTTAAGTTTCTGGCTTGCAGCCGTAGGTTTTAGCGTTAACTTTTTCTTTGACGGCTCCTGATCGAGATTTTCGTCATCTGAACTGTCTGTTGATCCGGGAACGTCCCAATCGGTCGATTCCAGCGGAAGGAAGCTGGCATCTTCGTCTGTGTCGTCATCGTTGTCGACGGAATCCTGGCTAACGTCCGCTTTCTAGGGAATAAGATTAACAGTGAATAACAAGGCCGAGCCATCTTAACAGTGACTTAATAGCACACATAATGGAAAAATGATACCAAATTTGTTAAAAAAAACCCTCTTACCTCTTCAGTTTTCGTACTATCGATGGAAATCTCCAGTTTGTCCACCTTTTGCTTCCGGGCCTTCCGTTTTTCCTTCGCTGCCTGAATCTTCGCCTCCTCCTCATCAACCGGGGGTAGTGTCAAATCCTCGCTACTGTAATCCGGGGCAATCTGATCGACATCGAAATCGACCCCCAGTTCCCCGAAGCGCTTCTTCATTTGCTTCAGTTTGGCCAGCGAGCGCTTGTTCCGTTTCACCACCTTAGTCTTGGTCACTCGTCCATTGCTTTTGGCTACCATTCGCTTGAGCCACAGCTTGTACGAGCTGGTTTTGTTCCCCTCGGCGTCGTATGCCATCTCATAACGCGCCGGAATCCTTTTGGCACCGGCCGGCAAGATTCCAGTTTTCAGAATTTTCCCGAACATTAAATAATTGTTCATGGTCTCTGAAGCTATCTGGGCGACCTCTCGGAAGCGAAACTCCACGTAGGCATAGCCGCGGCTTCGAAGCGTACGTTTGGATCTGGCCACATGTACCCGGGTTACTTCACCAAACTGACCGAAGAATTGTCTCAGTTGGGTTTCGAAAAATCCATGTGGCAGGTGTTTCACATAGATGATTCCTTTTTCGTTGCGCTCCTTCGGGGCTTCTGGAGGCGTTCGTTTGTTTGGCTGATACCGGAGAATCGAAGTTTAGGGTTATTTTTTTATAAACAATCAAGCCTTTATTACTTACCCGATTCGAGAGGATGAGTGGTTCTTTTTTGGCCATGGTTTTTGGTTTGGGCTTACCGGGTTTGGAAGCTTTTGCCACAGCTGGCATTATTCAAGTTTTTCGATGAATAACTTCGTCCGAAAATTAATTTTAACTAACGAACACGTTTTCTCCGCAAGAACGTCGATTCAATTTTAAGCGGCTTGTGC
>NC_073691.1:2905539-2930539 GCF_029784155.1 Uranotaenia lowii
GTTTCGAAGAAAACATGTGAACATTTTGACAGTTCTCTTCACGTCTGTTTTGAGTTTCAGTTTTCGGTTGAGAGCGGTGAGAGCTTTTTGCTTGTGTATGTGTGAACAAAGAATGAGAGCCAGTGAAAATGAGAGAAGTTTTCCATTTTGCGCTTCACTTTTAGGATGTTCCACAAGAGAAAAAAAAAATAATCCCTTAAACTTATATTAATTATTATTTCAAATTGTTGATGAAAAAGGGTTAACATGAAAATAGTTGAAATTGAACCAAAATATGTAGTAGATTTCCACTAAAAATTTATGCTCGACTTTAGGTTAAATGTTGCACAACAAAACTGATGAAAAACATTCTGTCTGAATTCGAAGAAAAAATTCATAGTCAATCTTCCAAGACGCGAATGACACAAACATGTTGTAACGACTGTATCTAAATTTATAATTTACGAACGCCGGCATCGATAAAAAAAATCACTTCGATGGAAAAAATTTAATTGAAACCAAAACAAAGGAATAAAATAAAAAAATGTGAATAAATTTGTATTAAAAAAATCAATTTCCTCTTTGCAAAAAGAGAATATTCAAGACATTTATATCGGTATGTTGTTTATTTTAAGATTTTCGATCTTCTAAAAGTGAATTATTTGCGAAGATAATACATAACTCAAGATAACCGTTTACGTTATTTGAAGTAACTACAAGGGCGCTTTAAAACTTAGTCAAAAAACAAAATCAAGTTGTACAAACTCCTAAAAACATCACTGTTTCGAGAAAAAAAACGAGTTCAAATTAGTTAGCTCCATACGTTTCAAGTAAAAATATTATTTTGTTTCCTTTATTTCGGATGTTTTCTTCGGATAAATTTGTGCAAAAAAAATAGTCCGTTTGGAGTATTTGCTGTTTTCAAAATTCAAAACCTAAACGTCTTCATACATGAAGGAGGACAGAAACACCAAAAATTGCAAAAGGACAAAAATCTACCAAAATTTGAACTACAACATCCAAGTATAGCAGCCCTTAAAACAAGTTTTGATTTCAAAAGAAGTTTTGGAATCCTTTAAAATTAAAACGATCGGTTTCATTTGAGTACTCAAACAGTCACGATGTTTTTCGATTGTTGTGCATCGCCAGACGTACTGGGTTAGAATATGTAATCTTTACGAGCACGACAAGCTCGTTTGTCTGCTTTGTTCGATTGTGATAGCACACTTGGTTTGCATTTACTCGCATAGTCCACATGTGAACCGAATGATTATTCAAGCAACAGGTCTTGTTTGTTTTGGTTTTTTTAATTCACTTTATTTCCCAATAATACGTACAAACATTGCCATCTTTCTGCTTAAGAAGTCGGTTGTTGGGGCATTTACAATGCGCATTCTAAATATACATTAAAGCTCTTCTAATTGATATCAGTGAAATAGTATTTACTTTTCGTTTGACGTCAACACAAACAACCCTACTAAGTACATATCTTGCTGTTCTACATAATCGTAAAATGCGTTTTGTTTACAATTCGATGATACAATTGTGGTAGTCACTATTATGATTTTGTTAGTGTTTTTTTAGATTTTTTTCCTCTCATTTGAACGACAAAGTTTAAGTTTGTTTGATTGATTTCTTCTTGTTTTTTTTTTCTGTTTCATATTAATTTTATTTCATGATTTATTAAGGTGACACGCTAGCATGTCACCGCATATACTGTTTTTTTTTATAATGCTTTTACACACATTTACATACATTCAATGCAGAAAATGTTACCCGTGGCCAGAAAAAAAATTCAATCTAAAAGTGTTTCGCTAAATAGCAATCACATAACAACAACAACACGCTTCTGTTTTGCTTTGTAACTATTTGTTATCGAATGTTTCAAACTATTCCAAAGGTTTTTCAGTATCTGTATGATATCGATGGATTTCAGTTGTCATATCGCTGAAATGTTGTGTTAATTTTATTGGCTGGCTTTTTGTTCAAATCTTCGTTTCTGTTTTTGTGGGTGTTGTTCCTTTGCAAACTATCTATAACTATTTCTAGTGTGATGAAATGCTTCGAATCGGGTTAGGGGATAAAACCTTTAAAAATATCCCTGGAACTGAATCGAACGAACTATGCAAGCGCTCTAAGAGCAAAACAGACCAGGGGGAGTGTTTTAAAATTTAACGACCAGCGTCGAGATTTTCTTTTCGAGACTTTGTAAATTGGAAATGACATCCATATGTGTGGACTAGAATTTATTGCAACTCGATAGATTCTAATTGATTGACAAAATTTGAAAATAAATAAAATATGTAGTTGTATAAATTTGGTTTTGAATGAGTAAGAAATACTAAAACGTTTATCGAAATAGGAAAAAGTTCGTTAGGATATAGGGGAAGAAAAACATTTTGAACAATGAGTAGAAAACAGAACATGAGCGTGAAATTGTCTACAATAGTTTGCTTCTCTAAATAGATCATCGTTTAGAATCTACCGTTTCCGTTTACATTTAGAATGTGCATAGCGTTCTGTTTTCAAACATTTAACACATTGCTTTTGTCAATACTCGTAGAGTAGCTCCCGTAGGGATTAGTACGTTTTTAGTATATATATGTTATATAGTTGCATCTACTGTGTGTAACAACACTTTGAACATATAGGTATATATCCATAATATTTATAGAATGGTATTTATAGTTATTGACAACAATCAACAGCCTCTATTCCAATTACTTCGTTACGTGTAATGACGCTATTTAGGTGAAAGTTATATGTCAAGGTAAGTGTCTGTGTGTTTCAGGATTGTATAGGGTAGTTGTTGCTGCTGCAATAATGCTCCTCTAAGGATGCATCTTACAACTTGAGGAAATCTTTGAACTTTTCGATGTTCCGATAGGCAATCAGGCCGCCCATGTTGCGAATGACCGTCCGATTATGATATGAAATTTTCTTCAACGATTTATTGATAAGCGTATCCTGAAGATCGAACAGCTCCCCGTCCAGAGATCGTAGAATCGCCTGAGGGGCACAAGTGTCCCACTTATAGGTGTTGCCCTTGCTGAGGAGAAATAGCTCAGCTTCACCCGTGGCAACTTTTAGAATTTTGTGACCGGCTCCAGACGAGTATACGATATCATATTTCAATTGGTTTTTCAAGAACTCGACATATTTCGATTGTTCTGACGGCGAAAGTAGAGCGATGCGATCTTCCGTTTCGACCGGAGCAATATTATTGAACTTCAGATCGCCCACAGTCAGACCCCAAAATATCTTGCCTTCGTACTCGCCAGCATCGACTTCGTTGGCGAAAGGCTGATTTACGACACCGATAATCGGCGTCCCACGTGGTATTTCGTAAACGCCAATCAGCACAGTGACGCATTTCAGCCCTGACGCCATAATGTTAGGATATTTGGTGGGTTTTTCTTGCGCCTTGATGTACTCCGCAGTGCCATCGATGGGATCGATCCAGATTCCCAAATCGACCAGTTCATTGTCCAGCGCAATCGACTCATCCGGAATTTGCCATTTGTCCAGATCAATTTCAATATCCTTGTACACTTCCTCAACCAATCGTTCGGCAGCAACTCTATCGCCGTTCAATATCTAAAATCACCAACACACACGTTTACATGCTTTTTACGTAACAGGTTTGTTATGCCATCATGCCTAGAAGTATGCAATACGATATGCAAAAAAAAATCACGAAACCTACCTTCTGAATACTTTCGATAGTTTCATCCTTATCCTCGCCTACAGCCACAACAATCGATTCTCCGCTGGCGTTTGTAAAGCTAGGATTTTCCTCACCCCTAATGCTGTCCCGCAGCTCCGGAAACTAAACGAATCGAAATACGAACAGGAAGAGTAAAAAAAGTCGCAATCAATTCTCCATTCCTGAAGGGCAGAAACGCTTAATTACCTTTTGTCCAATATTATGCCTCACAGCTTCCTGAATTAGGCAATCTGCCAGGGTCTTAAAATCATGTTCGAAACGAGTGTTGGCCTCCTCGCGGGGCTTTTCCTGAATTAGCAAACCGAACAAATGTTCATCCTTGCGACAGAGCCTCGCAATGTTCGCTGCTCTTTCCGAGGCCTTTACCAGTTCCTTCAGCAGTTCAATGGCTGACATTTTCCTTCCGCACTATTATGAGGATGTAAAATATTTATACTTGCACTTTTCTTTTTCGTCTACCGATGCGAAAAATTTGCCAATTCTCACTCGGGAAAGCACAGACTTTTTTCTTTCGTTGAAAATACGGGAAAAACAGAGAAGAAAGTTTTTCTGCGATCCTGCGGGGGGTTTTTCGGATGCTTACTCCTAAAGGTATGCAAATAAATGGTTTCACACTGTTCAGGCGCTGAAGTGATTGTGCCCCAAGCGTTTCTTGTTGCAATCAATTAGCTGCTCGTGTACGCACTCAGCCGCGAGGACGACACCAACCAAACTCAAGGGAGGGTACGGAAAACTGATTTCGGTACGACGATGATAATCGGACACTTTTCGTGTTTCGTACAAAAATTCTCTCCCTTTAATTTTCTCACACCCTCACCAACACCAATAGCGACATCCGATGGAGGCCCATCTGGTCGAACGGCTGATTTTCCAAAGGTTTACTCGGAAAAGTGGCCTTGAATAAGGATAGCTGAGGGTTACGTATACATCGGCGTGTGTTCTCGCATTCCGTTACATTTTGCCATCGGAGTACAAACGCGGATTAGACGAAACCAATTGAGTGGTGCTCACTTGAAAACCAAAGGTTTCAAGATATTTTATTTTTAATAAAATTTAATTTTAAGTTATTTTAAGAATTTGAAAGGGTTTAAATCTACCGTAAATAAAAACATTGGTTATAAGAATATCACTCCTTCAATGTCTTGTCTATCACCAGTATTTCTGTGCAATATTCATGCCTTTATGAAATATTCGATCGATAATATGAAGAACCACAACTGAATAACTGTGGATGATAGCAAATATTATAAGCAAATTAACTTGAAGTTTGTTTTCAACATTTGGCTAACATCGTTCTAGACATCTGGTTAAACTAACTTCGTGAGGCATAAATTTTCGTCGATAATCAAAATAATCAAACGCTCTGAATCAGAGATTCGTCTGATTACAATTCACCACCACCAACCAACTCTATGGACTACACAACTTCACTGCTCGAAGAAAAACCCCACGATTCACGTATACCTTATACCTCAAGTGGGTGTGAATGTTTTCTTAAGGATTGCCATTTGCCTCCATTTGAATATCACCTCACCGTATAACACCACCCTCGCTCACGCTCTCACTAACAGTCACTGTCACTAACCAGGGCGTTTATATTAGGGTGGAACAACTTTGACACAAAGTAGGCGCGGTGGAGAAGGGGCACGGAAGCCGAAATTTTGACAGGCTATTACTTTGTTTACGTTTCGTTTCGAAGAATTTTTCTTGCTGAATACACCATTTGGACTATGAGACGCAGTTGTAAAAAAGATGCAACAAAATGTCTGAAATATTGTTTTATTTTAATCATGGACTATGTTGTGTGACGATTTTATGAACGTGACGAAGGTATCACTCCGGCACTCAGGTTCATACTTAGGAACTGTTTCTCGACCGAGAGTGGCCACGGCCACATGCGAGAAACTATATATGGCAGCGATTTGAAACAGCAAGTAGAGGTTCAAGGTGAACAAAACCATCGGCCAGCAGACGGGCTATGCTAAAAAAAATGAATTTTCTAAATTAACAAAAAATAAAACCATTTACTAACCACCAATTGGCTGTAACCGAGGTCCCTACAGAGTCCATTAACGCACATGTCGCTGTTTTTATCCCTGCACAGGTGTCAGCCGACTCCAAAACTCATCTACATCGTTCATTCCAATGAAACTTTCGGTACTGAAAGCTATCCGGGATGGTTACCGAGATTATCGTGCTGAAACGTGTTGGATTTAAAATTGTTCCTTAAAAAAATTTTTTTTTTATTTTCTTGATATTAAACCACTTTCATATAAACTTCTTACCTATTTTCGTCGCCGGCAGTTTCTGGAGTATCCTTCTCCTTTTTCGAAGGCGGATCGGAAAACCACTCATCGTCTTTTTCCCCAGGGTACACGAAACATTCGATATCCTGTTTCATCTCTGGCAGAATCGGGGCGGCCATTGCGTACACCAAAGTTGCTGGAATGTGAAATTAAATCTTAATATTTTATGATGTTTTAATTGATTTAGATTAACCTACCACTATTCTTGGCTTCGCTCGGGCTTTTATCTCGCCTGACTCAGCAAAGTGTATGAACTCATAATCAAAGATCGACTAGAACATTTCATCGAAAACAACAACTTGTTCCCTTCAGCTATCAACGGTTTTAGGAAAGGACGAGGAACAATGGATGCGTTGTTTCCCCTGATTAATGAAGCTTCTTTAGCTTTGAAAAGAAGAGAGCATGTGGTGATATGTAGCCTCGATATCAAAGCCGCCTACGACAACGTGGAAATTAATGTTCTGGTCCGCGAATTACGCTCATTAACAGTCCCTGAATGCCTAGTAAGAAGTATCTTCCATCTTTTTGAAGAAAGGAATTTGTGCATTTCAAATGGATTAGATTCAATATCTAGGACAACGTGGAAAGGCCTTCCTCAGGGATCTCCACTAAGTCCGTTATGCTTTAATGTTGTGATCAGTGGATTGATCAACAGTGTCCCTCCTGATGTGATAACCGTAAATTACGCCGATGACACAACAATTGCTGTAAGAGGAACCTCGCTGGAGCATAGTTGCGAATCTCTCCAAAGGGCAGTGGATATAGTTGTGGAAAATATTTTCGACCTTGGGTTAGAACTTTCGCCCACGAAATGTAAGTGCCTTCTGATCTCGACACAACAATGCGATAATCCCCCAGAAATAAATATCGGCGGTTGCACTTTGGAATACGTCAGATCCCTGAGGTTACTCGGCATGTACCTCACACGAAATCTGTCGTGGTCGTGTCATATTAGAGAGGTACAAAAACGTACGGCTCCGTATCTTAACTTTCTACGAAGCATATCGGGCCAGTCATGGGGAGCACATCCAGCAGCAATGTTAGCTATTTTCAAGTCATGTGTGAGATCAATATTGGAATACGGTTCCATATTTATGACGGAGTTAACACAAAAAGAAGCCATCGTTTTGGATAGACTACAATGGGCAGGAATTCGAATCTGTTTGGGCTCCACAAAAACCACCCACACAGGTTCACTCGAAGTGATGGCTGGTATTATTCCGCTGCAACAAAGAAGAGAACTTGCTGTCATGCGTTTTGTAAATAAAAGAGCGTCACTTTCTTCTTGGCATGGTCAATACTCCAGACCGATCTTGGAAGGTGGCTTAGTGGCTACGGGAATACACCGCGCCATAAGAATGCTTAACGAATTTATTCCACTTGAACAGCCTCTAAATAATCTCCCATGCTACATGGTCAACCGTGAAGTTGTAAGAACAATAATATCCATTGATCTCACTGTTAAACGGTTATGTTCAGAACACCAGAACTCATCGGCAGCTGATTTGGTTTCAAACTATCTCTTGGAAGTGTATGCCAACGCGAAAATCTTGGCAACTGACGGGTCGAAAGATATACACGGCACAGGTTATGCTGTGGTAAATAGTTTTGGAGCGCCTGCAGAAGGGATCAAACTCGACAGTAAAGCATCAGTTTATATGGCAGAGCTTCTAGCAATCAGGCATGCTGCGAAAATGATCGTAAGCCTTCCTGTTGCTCAGTATATTATTCTAACCGATAGTTTGAGTTGTCTCACGAGCCTTCAAAAAATCAACATCAATCAAAAATATCCCGTTGCTTGGTACGATATAAAAGCTTCCATTCTTGAAGGACAAAGAATGGGGCACGAGATCCATCTGATATGGGTTCCGTCTCACAGAGGTATTCCAATGAACGAGTTGGCAGATCAAGAGGCGAAAAGTGCGTGCATCAATGGTGGTACAGCAGATTATATTTTAACATCATTCGACATCCAGTTTCCGATTCGGCGTACAACAGTGCACAAATGGCAAGCAAAGTGGAATGCAGGAACTAAAGGACGTTTCTGTCACAGCATCATCTCTAACGTTTCGCTCCAACCATGGTTTAGTAGCTTGGATCTCAACCGCAGACAAATTGTAATCCTTTCCAAATTAATATCAAATCATTCACGGCTCCCTGCTCATCTGACTAGAAATGGTATCCTATTGGACGCGACGTGCAGTTGTGGCGAATCCATCGCAGATCCTGATCACATTATCTTCGCATGCAGCAGATTTGAAAATCTTCGTAGACCTATTTGGCGAATTTTAATGAAAAAAGGAATTCCACCCGATATTCATTTGATACTAAAAAAGAAAGACATTGAATTATATAAAACGATAGCTAATTTTGTAATTGAATGTAAAATAGACATGTAAGTAGAAGAGTAATTAACACTTGGCCGGTTATGTTATAGAGGTAAAGCCAATAAAAAAATTAAAAAAAAAAAAAAAAAAAAATTTTTTTTTATTTTCTTGATATTAAACCACTTTCATATAAACTTCTTACCTATTTTCGTCGCCGGCAGTTTCTGGAGTATCCTTCTCCTTTT
This sequence comes from Uranotaenia lowii, assembly GCF_029784155.1. Lineage (NCBI taxonomy): Eukaryota > Metazoa > Arthropoda > Insecta > Diptera > Culicidae > Uranotaenia > Uranotaenia lowii. The sequence goes on from NC_073691.1 coordinate 2,914,124, forward strand.
TCGAAGGCGGATCGGAAAACCACTCATCGTCTTTTTCCCCAGGGTACACGAAACATTCGATATCCTGTTTCATCTCTGGCAGAATCGGGGCGGCCATTGCGTACACCAAAGTTGCTGGAATGTGAAATTAAATCTTAATATTTTATGATGTTTTAATTGATTTAGATTAACCTACCACTATTCTTGGCTTCGCTCGGGCTTTTATCTCGCCTGACTCAGCTTTTTCTAGCGCTGTTTCTGCTCGGTAGGGACACCGAGCCGAGATAATCACTCAGTTTTTGAAAAACAACTTATCAAAATAACGAAAAATTGCTACCTTCGAATCGCAGAAGAAAACACTACCTGCACTTGATGCACTTTGGTCCATTTGATGTTTTGTAAACAATGTAACAGCATGGCCGATTGGGCTATTTGTCAGTTTACACCACCCCTAGTTATAAAAGCCCTGGTCACTAACATGTCGAGAAAATGTCTCATTTTCTCGCATTTTCCCCATTTTCCAATCAAGAAGAGCGTGAGTTCATTTGTTTACCGTAACCTTTTGTAACCTACAGCTGCTGAAGTTTGTAATTTATGGCAAGACGTGTTGCCAACAATCGTTCCTAAAAACTTTTTCAGCTGATGCTTCAATATTCTATAATTTTGGTTATGAATGATATGGGTCCAGAAAAAAGCTTTAATTTCAGTGCTGAGCGCGAGAAAATTGTGCATGTTCAAAGTACGAGATTTTTCGTATACTTCAAATGTTGTCATTAGTTGAGTCTAAATAACAGGAAAACGGCATTTATAGTGCCTGAATTTAAAAAAAATGTTATTGAGAAGAATATGGCGTCCCGACTTCCCATCTGATGTCAGATTTTTCTATCGCCTTTAGTTATGTTGATAAGACAAAACTTCCAAAATTAATCTTTTTCCTTTAAAATCATTGTAAAAAAAATAATTAAAATGAGTGTTGAGTAAAATATTAGAATCAACTCACAGGGTGACAGCAATTTTGAAAACTATATTTCGAAAACCTTTTCGAGGAGAATTTGGCCGATTCAAATATTTCCTAGGTGTTCAAGTTTAAAATTTTTACGTTTTCGTCTTTAAAGATTTTTTTTTAAATTTGTAAGTTTTGACATTTTTAACATGATGAACATAAAATTAAATTTTTCCTAATTTTCTACAATTTTTATTTTTTGAACCATTTTTGACATTTATGTCGTTTTGTCATGATGTCATTTTTGTCATCTGGTATTTCAGAAATAAAACTGTACGATCTTCAAAAAATTCCGTTAAAGATTCTTTGTGTTTCATTTTAGTTTAAATTTTCTTGAAAATTCCCATATTTGACTGTACGAAATTATGTCTAAAAATATACTAAGTGTTTCTTCAACATGTATTGTTCAAAATATTTCCTTCTTTCTTTCCCGATCATTTGATTGTTTGGTATTGTTCCTCTTTAATGCTAAACATGCATTCAATAATAACTCAATTATGTAAAATAAAGCTAAAAGCCAAATCAATATTTTTTTAATGTTCAGCAACATTGTATGCTCTTTCGATTTTATAGCACTCAGTCTGGACGGTGTAACGGACCGAAACCGGTTTGTTAGACACGGTGTAATTGACCTGTCAAAATGTAAATTCCCAAAATCAATTTTCGTAAATTTCGGGATTCCACAATTTGTGACCGATTTGTTTCGATTTTGCTAGGGAAAATATCGCAGCATTCATTTGAATTTTAGTGCTATTTGGCAAAGGAAACTCTTACAAATTCAAGTAGGTTGAATTAATCGCATTCCATCGCTGAATCAGTAGTGAAAAGCGTATTTCACATTCCAGCTGGCAAAGAGAAAGTAGAATTCATCATATCGTCGAGTTGGTCGAGTGCGGTGTAATCACAGTCAGTGGAGGCCAAGATGGACGATTTGATTACCCTGATCCGGACGGAGATCCCCGAGGGGCGACAGAACCTCCAGGAAAGCTACACCAACTTGGAGCGGGTGGCCGAATATTGCGAAGATACGTACTATCGGTGAGTTAAATGATTTTTTCTTTTAATTTTTGTTACAAAGGGAACGATGCACTGTTTTGATGAGATATTTCCGGACTAGAGCGAATGATTCAATTTTATCTAGGGTGGGGCTGAAGGTGGAATCATTTTTAGGAATCGAATTTTGGACGTACTTTTTGGAATTTTGAGGTCTGGTAATTCCTTTGGACTAATTTATCAAAAAAAGTGGGAATGCTTATTTCAAAATTAAAATCATAAAACCTGACTATGTACTTACTCTTTTCAAATAAATCTGTATTCCGTTATGAAATTGAACACGTTTACACCAACTAACTTTTCATGAACTTCCAAGGGTCAGTCAACTGCAAACCGCGAAAAGCAAGCGTGGGCTTTCTACCCCAAAAATGTGGTTCCCACGCTAGAAAGCATAAATCAAAATTGATATGAATTTTCCCACCCACCCAATTACGATTGTTGACGTGATTTTTTATTATTATTTCGTTTTGCTTGTCTGTTTTCCATCAGCTCTGACAACAAGAAGGCATCGCTGGAAGAAACTAAAAATTACACCACTCAGTCGTTGGCCAGCGTTGCATATCAAATCAACACGCTGGCGTACAACTTTCTGCAGCTGATGGACTTGCAAGCCACCCAAATGGCCGAAATGGAATCGCAGATGAACCACATCTGCCAAACGGTAATGATTCACAAAGAAAAGGTGGCTCGCCGGGAGATTGGAGTCCTCACGGCCAACAAGGTTAGCACTCGGCAGTACAAGATTGTGGCACCGTTGAATCCGGAGAAGCCAATCAAATACGTACGGAAACCCATCGACTATGGATTGCTCGATGAAATTGGCCACGGAATTGCGTTGACAAACAACAACCAGAAAAAGCACCGAGTCTCGAGCCAAGGTTCGATCCAATCGCTTTCGACGAATATTTCCGTTGGACCACCACCGACCACAAAGCCTCCAACACCGCCTCAGATGGGACGTACGGTTGTTGTGGCGGGTCATACCGGAACGTTGGGTAAAAACGCTGGCAACACCGGAACTCTTGGTAAAGCATCCCGTGAATATCGGACACCTCCAGTTGTTATCCCACCACAGGTTCCATCACACTACGCGCCTAACTATCCGGTAGGTCATCCTAAAAGAACTTCCACCGGTGGGGGCGGAATGATGATCGATCCTCAACAACTTCAACAACAGCAGCAACAAATGCAAGCCCAACAGCAACATCAACAGCAAATGCAGCAACAGCAACATCCTCGAGGACCCGGTTACAGTGCCCTTCCAATGCCGATGCCTCCGAGCCAGGTTGTGATGCATCATCCACCGGCACCACAAGTTGGAATGGTTCATCCGATGCAACCGTCTACTGGAGGACTGCAACATCCTAGTTCATTCGACGAACGCAACAGCATGCCACGTGAGTTATTTTCAAATTTCAACTATCTTTTACGTTCATTACACTTGCCACAGTTCAGTTTCACTTAAATGAAAATATGTATAAAGAAACCCCACAACATATTCGTAGGTTTGCTAACGCTTCCAAAAGTGAACAATTCTTTCCTCCTCGCAGCGCCGCCTTCACCGCTAACGGTGACCCACGAGATGCCCGACCACGGTCACATTGGAATGCACACGCTAAGCCGTAACATGCCGCGTCCGGGATCACAATCGCCACCACTGCCACCTCCTCCACCGCCAGAGGAAGCCGACCATGCCGATTTCGGGCGACCACGCAACACTCAAAGCCTAGTGGCTCCGATCGTACCAGATGACCAAAACCTGCCCGGCTGGGTACCGAAGAACTACATCGAGAAGGTGGTGGCTATCTACGACTACTACGCCGACAAGGACGACGAGCTGAGCTTCCAGGAAAGTTCGGTCATCTACGTGCTGAAGAAGAACGACGACGGTTGGTGGGAGGGCGTCATGGACGGCGTCACCGGTCTCTTCCCCGGCAATTACGTTGAACCATGTGTCTAGACGGCAGCTAATCAATCGGTAAGAAATAATCTTAAAGTCATCGTTTCAACAGCACAATACAAATCTCAATCTTCTTTTTCAGATCATTTCCTCCAAAAATATAATCCAAAAGCAACGGAATCAAATATAGAGATAACGATAGCTGGCCAAACGAAATAAGAAAAACAAATACAACAACATATTACCCGAATCATGCTAAAGTAGTCTTTAATCAAAAATCAAACGGATTATTAAAGTCATTTGATATCGCACGATTAAAACGTAATCGATTCTTATTCCCCCATTTATCTAAGTCGGATTAATTTCCTTTTGGATTTAAATTCATCGCTCGAATGCTGGCATTTCTAGTATGCATGTATCTATAAAATGTGTAGTATTTTCGCTTATTGGATACCTTTATCTAAATATAATTTTATAACATTATGTGAATGCTTCATCACCACTACAATTTGTGGTTCCATCATATGTTGCGTTGGACGAAAACTACTGTTGAAATGCGGTTCAATAAATACATAATTTCAAACACCAATAAAGTTTTGTCGTGCTTACTTTATGTTGAGAAATCCCGATAATGTATAGTAAAACTTATAAACGGCAGGAACTTAAAAAATAACAAATACAAGTTGAAAGCTAACCTTATTATGTCAACATGGTGGACTATATTGGAACCATATTCTACTTCAGCTGAACAAGTTCAACTAGAAATAAACTTCAAACAGTCCCTTTTCTTCCTGTGAATCAATAGAAAGAAAAAAAAACGAAAAACCAAAACCTAAACACAACGAACAGCTTGCCATATGTTGTCTCATTTTTTCAAACCTATATGATATGATACTTCCCCAAGCTGTGAACTTTTTCATCTGCTGAAAAATTCAATTTAAAGATTATCTAACTATGGCGATATAAGTTCGCTCAGAAAGTGGGAACAATCATATGGAAATTTTTGGCACAGAGCGATTTTTTTCTCTTCTCACTGCATCGACCTGGCCAGTTGAGAAAATCTTATGCATTATGCATATTTTTCGTGCATCATCATTCGGGCATTACTTGATAACTCCAATGCTGGAATTAGGTTCACCAGATAAAAAAAATGTCAAGATGGCATTTATCGCTGTACCACATCTGATGGTTCACTGCATTCATATCCTCGGCTGAAGTTGGGCTGCTACTCTGCAGTTACCGGAAAGTTTGGAATGTAATAGAGGGATCTTTTAGAAGCGGAAGACGTTGTTTTTTTTCAGTGGAAGATGAAGATTTTGATTGACTGCTAACATTCGCCTTCAGGCTTGATCCCGGAATGCCTAATCATTATCTTTTAAAAACTGTTGATTTCCTTTGAAACAATCTTATCAACCTTTCTCAACTGTTGATTGATTTTTAAACCAATAGATATATAATTTGATATGTCCATCTCATTATTAATTATTATTAGATTAAATTTTCTCGAAGCATGTAAAGCATGTAAACGCCTAAATATATGCTAAACAAAATATCAAAAGTGCATTCAAATGGAGAGCTTTCTTCATAGCAACTAAACTTGCATACAAGTTTTAATCCAATATAAACAATCATGGCTGACTAGGAAAAGAATATCGCGTCCATGTCTTAAATTTTCTCTTATTTACTTAAAATATAGAAATATTCAACATGTAAAAAACTAAACATTATAATAGGTGCTCACTTACCTTAAAATTAACTCTACAAGTGTTCTTTAACAATCAACACTAATTTCATAGAAAAATAGATTCTAGATGCATCCGGAGGGCGTAGTTCCATTCTCATAAAAATTTTCATTAACTCAAATCAGTTCGAATATAAGAATTACATTTCACTCGTCACTTCACTTTCACGGGCACAGAAACACAAAACCATTAACTTTATTCATTCACAACAATTTAGTTTATCATAAAATTTAAATTTCTTCGGATAAATTTTCAATATTTTCATTCCGAAAACAACTTTACGACATTGGACGCACTCAACTCGACTCTACTTTTAAAGTGTTCCCAGTTCAGTGGAATTGATTTGGCTCTTTCAATTGAAGTGAATTCACAGTGAATTCATTCTCTGTGGTGAATTTGCTTTGTTTATTCAAGAAAGAAAGTTCTATGACAATAAAGTAGTTAAGATTTGAAAAAAATTACAAAAATGACAAAAATGACAAAAATGATAAAAATGACAAAAATGAAAAAAAAATGACAAAAATGATAAAAATGACAAAAATGACAAAAATGACAAAAATGACAAAAATGACAAAAATGACAAAAATGACAAAAGTGACAAAAATGGCAAAAATGACAAAAATGACAAAAATGACAAAAATGATAAAAATGACAAAAATGACAAAAATGACAAAAATGACAAAAATGACAAAAATGACAAAAATGACAAAAATGACAAAAATGACAAAAATGACAAAAATGACAAAAATGACAAAAATGACAAAAATGACAAAAATGACAAAAATGACAAAAATGACAAAAATGACAAAAATGACAAAAATGACAAAAATGACAAAAATGACAAAAATGACAAAAATGACAAAAATGACAAAAATGACAAAAATGACAAAAATGACAAAAATGACAAAAATGACAAAAATGACAAAAATGACAAAAATGACAAAAATGACAAAAATGACAAAAATGACAAAAATGACAAAAATATGACAAAATGACAATTATGACAAAAATTTGCCACGAAAATGACACAAGAATTAATAAAATTAAAGTTAAACAAAAACTACATAAAAGTTACTCAAAAACTACACAAAAATTGCACCATAATCACACAGAAATTACACAAAACTAAAAATAAAATAACACATAGTGATAAAAATGTTCAAAAATTTTACCATAGCTTCACAAAAAATTACTCCAAAATTAAACATAAATGACAAATAAAAAAATTACAAAAAAACTACACAAAAAAATTATATCATAATTACAAGATAAATACACAAAACTTAAACAAAAACTACCAGAAGTTATACAAAAATAATATAAACATTACACAATAATTACAAAATAGAAAAAATTACAACTATTTCACAAAAATTACACAAATGTAACACAGAAACACAAAAATTACCCAAAAACTAAACAAAAACTACACAAAAATGACACAAAAATTGCAAAATGATAACATGAAAATTTTACACAATTGACAAAAACTACACAAAACTTACACAAGAATGACACAAAAAACATAAATGACACAAAAAGAAACAAACATGTCGTATATTTTATATGGGACAGACATGAATACGAATAATTTTTTCATCTTTATTTTACTTTACTTTTTTACTTATTTTACTTTTTGTTTACAAGTGGTATAGTTGTTGCAAAATTCTTTTTTTTTCTCTGATTAATTGTGCTAATAACGTGCTTGGATTGGTATGGGATTTTTTTTATCACATCTAATAATAAAAATGGAACAATTTTGTTTCCCCTAGATTTATGCATGCAAAAAATATCCTACGTAGTGATTTTTTTTAGAAAATATTACTTTTACGGATTGTAAACTTCTCTTATACCGTGGTTGAATGAAAAGGGTTCTCTCGATAGTTTTTATTCAGGACGAAAACTTACGTTACATCGTACTTTTCGTAGTTTACTATCGAATCGATTTCACTCTCTGGAGCCACATTTTGATTGGTTGTATCACTTTTATTTACCTCGCTTTCCACTTTATGAAATAAGCAGCTTAAAACAATCCACAAATTTCTGACTCTCAGAAGTAATGTTAAAACCCCCTAAATTCGGCCTTGGTGACCAGTCAGATGATTTATTGTAATGTAAGTAAAGACTTCATCGGCGGAAAGACCTCTAAAAAGCTTACTTTTAAATTGGTCAAATAAATCAGCAATTTTACTCTAACAGTTCCTTTAGATTTTTTATGATTTTTTTCAACCTCTAATTGACGTATCATGTTCTTTGTTCTTTTGACAATCTATATTGCATTGACATGCTGATTCAAATGGAAGACACCCGATAAAAAAGGTCTTTTTGGCGTGGGAAGAAAAAGGCATAAAAAGTAACACGTGCCAGCGAAAGTGTGATTTATGTCGTTTGCTAAGTTCACAAAAAAAGGAAACGCCAAATCAAAGAACATTGTTGTTAACTACGCCCGCCTACTGTGTTGATCCATGAAGTAATGCTTCCGCCTACTTTTTTTTATCCTCGCTAGCTAAATGAAGGTCCTCATTTAGGAAGTAGCATCTGTTCTACCGGAAGAAGTTTCCAAAGTAACTGTTTTTCGCACAGCTCAGGGAATTTAGCAAGAGGAAAAGCGAATGATTTTTCGACTAGAACGGAGGAAATAAAAAACACGTCCGACTGTTTGATTTATTCTAATTCACTTCAAATAGGCAGTGGTGCCAATATAACTAAAATATAAGTTAAACAGAAGGGCTGCCCAATTTTTGGAACGTTCATTCACCCCCCGTTGAGTCTCGACATCGAGATCAACCGAAGCTATTTGAGCAGTACCGTCGATGTTGTCTTCGCCTGGATGAAAAGTTACGATGCTTCCAAGTCGCCACTGCTTTCCAACCAACGTTATTAGCACGCACTGTTTCTTCACAAGAATCGCCAGGTTGCGATGAATCTTTCCACGGTGAATTCAGAGTAGCATAAAGTTCGGCATGTTTATGGTTCAATTGGCACACACGTGGAAGAGGTTTGGGTTTCCTAGGCTGAACAGAACCTGACATCACCCAGCCCAATTCTGTTTCTGCTAGGGTGAGGCTGCTGTTGCTCATTTTCAATCTACCATCTCGTACCAAGTCGAAGAAGATTTCGTTACCGATGATTACGTCAACCGGATCAGGGACATAGAAAGCTGGATCTGCCAATGTAAGACCGGTCGGAATTTCTAATGTTCGTGTATCTACTTCGCATAGGGGTAGGTTGGCAGACACAGATGGCACAACAAAAAATTCCAGCTCAGAGGTGGAAAAGTCATTGGCACATGATTTGATGCGTGTCGAGAGAGTATAGTTCACACGGGTCTGAGTGTCGTTGAGTCCACTAACCGGAAGTTCAACTGGTCGCATGTTGATCATAAGCTTGGAGGCCAAACTCTCACTGATGATGTGACTGTCGGATCCGGAGTCAAGAAGCGCTCGACACTTAACAGTGGAGCCATTCTTCCCGACAATTAGCACTTGCGCTGTCGATAGTAGCACCTGCTTAGTGGCTGCTCCCAAGTGAGCACACATTGTTGTAGTGGTGTACTTCGATGTTGTTGGCGTTTCAGCAGCACCATCAGCTTCCATCTTTGCGCTACTGGTTGGGTTGGTGGGATGCAAGAAACTGTGGTGCTTTCGATTGCATCCTTCCACCTTGCACCCTTGCTCGGACGGACACTCACTGACTTGATGAAGTGCTCGCAAGCAGTTAAAACAAAGACTGGCCCTTGAGACGACAGCCTTCCTGTCCGACAAATTCATTTGTTGGAATTTGGGGCACCGGTAGATGGAGTGATCTTCCTTGCAGCAGGAACACGACTGCTTCGCCATCTGGAAGAATGATCTTGCAGCTGGTTTCAGAGCGTATGTTGGGCGTCTAGCAAGAACTGTTGACTGCTGCCTTGCTGGTTGCTCGGAGCGACTTGTGCGCAGCAGAACTCGTCCTCTCTCTCGCAGGAAGTCAACGAATACTTGGAACTCCGGTAGCTCGTTCCTTGGAAGTCTCGTCTCCCACTGCTCTTGGGTTTCTTTGTCCAGTTTTTTGTACAGCACATTGACAACAAATAACTCAGCCAATCCTTCCACTGGGAAACCATGACCTCGTAGAGCATCGGCATGTTTGATACATGTTTCGACCAGTTTTGTGATGCTTTGTCCTCTGTTCTCGATGGTGACCTTCGGGCATTCCAATATTGCGTCAATGTGCGTGTCCATTATCAGTCGTCGGTCCTCGTAAGCATTTTCCAGGATTCGCCAGGCCAAATCGTAGTCGTTCGTGTTGATGACATCCTGGTCAATCTTGTCCTTGGCATCACCGACCAATGAATTTCGCAGGTGCAAAATTTTCATGGCGGGAGTCTCGTTTGCGTACCGCTGCATGATGCTTCGGAAAAGGCTCTTGAAGCTAAACCAGTTTTCCGGATTACCATCGAACACCGGAAACAGAGCGTGAAGTTGCGGAGCGGCAGCTTGGACGTACACATGTTGCGGGGGAACTGGTCGAGCCATTTCACTGCTGGTCGATGGGAGAGCGGGGGTGAGACAATCAATTTTTGTTTGGAGCGCAACATATAGCTGGTTGTGTAGTGTCTCAAAACGCAGATATTCTTCTTTTTGTTCTTCCCGCTCATCTCTCGGCTTGTTAGCAACGATTTCCATATGTACCTGATCGAAATCCTCCACACATTTTCGGAGCGTCTCTAGGTGGAGCTTAAGTAAGTGGATACTCACAGGTTCAGGCTTAAGGGAGTCATTTATCCGAAGCAGTTTTTCGTAGATCAATTCGCGGCGGTCGAGAAGAATCGTCATTTCCCGAGCCATCTTGCGCTGCTGGTCACGTAAAGCCTGGGTTGTTTTCTGTTCTGCGACAGATGGCAGAATATTCCTTGGAACCTTGCCTGGATTTGCTCGATGAGGAGTTTCCGATTCCGACATTGATTTTGTAGCACTTTTTATTTTTGCACCCTTAGGTGGCAATCACTTTTTATTTTTCCTCTTGTAGGAAACACTTTTGTTTCAAATTTTGTTCAATTTAGCCAAAATGGCTGACAGTTTTTTTTTTACTAGTGCCTTGGGCACGTTCACACTTGGCACCAAGATGGTGGACCGGTTAACAATAGTGCCACGGGCACACACACACTACTGAACAGTCAGACTTTTCGCCAAGATGGCGGATTTTTTCACTAATGTGCTACGAGCACACACACACTGCTAAAAGTCACGGACTTTTCTTCGCCAAGATGGCGGATCTCTTCACACAATTGTGCTTCGAGCACTTTTCACCAATATGGCGGAATGTCTTAGAACTTGTGCGATGCGCACACAGTCACAATTTGGAAGCAACGGTTTTTTCCAAAATGGCGTCGAGCCGAAAATTTTCGTACACGGTACGAATTCACTCGCGATTAACTTTTTCGATAGCCGGAAATCATTCGAAATTCCTCAGGCTATCCGGATCGATTAGGACCAAAATGTTTTTCGCACAGCTCAGGGAATTTAGCAAGAGGAAAAGCGAATGATTTTTCGACTAGAACGGAGGAAATAAAAAACACGTCCGACTGTTTGATTTATTCTAATTCACTTCAAATAGGCAGTGGTGCCAATATAACTAAAATATAAGTTAAACAGAAGGGCTGCCCAATTTTTGGAACGTTCAGTAACATTGCAAATGGCTTCCCAATATAGGTCCGTAAATAGGTAGTATCACACATGTGCTATCAGCTTTTTCGTACCATCATAAAAGTAATCCGAGAGGCCCGACAATTTTTACGGTGGCTGGCATTACGATCACACCACGAGCGAGCTAGAACTTTTTCCATTCTTCTGTGTCGTCTGTTCCGGTTTGCGATGGCGTTGATGCTTGGAAATTGTGCAAGCTATACCAATAGGTGGGAAAAACGTCGAAATAAGGCTAATAAATCCTGATGATGAGATTCAATTTACTGCCGTTACCTACACCCAAAATTCAGCCTCTGTGCCAATGGCGTGTAGTCAATTACATAGCATCATTGGTACAAGAAGATAACGCGATCGGTGCTGATTCGATTTGCTCCCACCGGCATTAATCTCCCAAGTTAACCGAATTGCGTATGTCTGAAAGAAACAAAATAAAAACGCTTTCACGTCCCTCCCTATCGCATCACAAGACGAAGAAGGATGGAAATAAATACCGGCCAACACCAGGCAGCCAGCGAACCGAGCACTGTGCGTGTGAATGTAGCAAAAGCAACAACAAAAACATCCTTCTAATTCAATCGACCGGCAAACACGGCTAAGCTGTGCGTGTGTATGTAGCAAAAGCAACAACAAAAACATTCCTTCAATTCACTGGCAAACAACACCGGCCAAGCTGCCCGGCTTTAGCAGCTGTGTATATGTAGCGTGTGTATGTAATAGCAAGCAGTAAGCAAAGCACAGTTCTCATTCAATGGGTTTCCCGTTCCTTCACTCCCGTTCCCTTTCCCGTTTCCATCTTAAGACAAAGGAATGCATTGAAAGGAGGCCAAACGCCGGGAAGCCGCCGTTGTACCTACGTTTTGTTTTGTGATTGATCGGTAACAGAAAGCGTATGACAAATATACCTCGTCCTGCATGAAGCTCGAATAGTACACTGGTTAGAATGTCGGGCTGGCAAGACGATACAATTGGTGATGTGAGTTCGATTCTCACTACAGCGCTGTTGTTTTAATTTTTATTTTCTTGTTTCTGGGATGAATTATCCAATAGGAAGGAAATCCCATAAAATGTTTTTCTTGTTTCGCTTGAATGTAGTGGTCATCATTTTGGTTGGGAGCCGAGTCCTTATGCCAGTTACGGTTTTTCAAACATACCGTCTTCGGCACAGTGCACATTTCAGCGCATTATCGGCACAGAGATTTGCTAAATAGGCATTGGATTTTTGCAACCTCTTCTATGGGTGTAGGAAAAATCGTATCACAAGATGCCACGCATTTTCCGGGTGTTCATGAGTAGCCACATTCTCTAAAGTTTAGGTATGCAATGTGTCATGATTACTCTCTAAGCAATAGAATAAAAAAAGCTCGAGATGAAATATGAGCATCTATTAAGGGAGCTAAAGAATCGGTCACACTATTAAATAATAATTTCGTATGAAGGTAGACGTTCAAAACGAATACAAGTAAACAATGAATAATAGAGGATGAAGTAAACTCTCCTTGTAAAATTTTGTTAGGCTAATATGAAACTTTAAAAGCACACAATCAAGTTTACACGAAACTTTGTGATGCGTTGCATATCCGCTAAAAGCTACTGCATTGTTTATTCGCAGAAAAGAATCTATCTCATCTGAGAGTCGTTTCTATTCAATATGCAACGTTAGAACATAAACTTTTATTTCCGATATCAATACGCGTTATCTCGCAGCTCCCAGCAGGCAGTAGTTGTATGAAACGAAGCACAGTTAATGAGACTTCCGGTATACTCATTGTCGCTTGTCTACATCAAACGACGTCGGCTGGCTTGCTGTCTGGCAAAAGTCAAAGTTTTTCTCTGCCTTCGGTGTAGTGTTGTGTGTATCAAAGAATAAACTCTAGCGGAACGGTAAAGTGTTTAATAGATAGGGGAGAGTGGGGATACTTGATCCCCTTTTCTTATTTTCACCATATCTTTTTGGAAAAAATTAGCAACTCGCCGTCTTTGACATTTTCTGACAGCTTGTAACTTCAAGTTTATATGCTCAAAAAATTAGGACGATACTTGAACCCGTTGATGAACTAGAAGCATTTTCGTCGGAGTAAAAAAATTGCGATTTTTCTGAAGTTAGGGGAGACTTGATCCCCTATTGAAGGAGACTTGATCTTTTGTACAGGAAGCGCCAATCCATGGAAAAAATCAAACAAAACCCCAAGATAGAATGTTAATTGACTATTTTGGTCATGTTTGTTCTCATTTCACAATTTATAGCAGACATATGAAGAAAATTCTATAACTTTGTCTCAACGCTAATAACATTGCATACTTAAAGGCGCTATTTTTTATAAACAAGAGAAAATTAATTATTTTTGCTCTTTTTTCAGACAATTGTTTGATAAATATTAGTTTTTGGATAAATATTAGTAATTTCGTAATCAGCAATCATAACGATCAATTCAGAAGAAGAATATGCCGTTTGGAAGGGGGATCAATTGTACCCAACTCTAGGGGATCAATTGTACCCATAATCAACATTTAAGAAAACTTTTTCTGAAAAAAGTTGAGAGTTTTCCATTGCTTTGAAAATATGGCATTATGAAGTTCATTTTACGCTCGAACGATTGATGCATTGGATCAAATATTTTTTTCATAATTTTCCCTTGTAAGGAACATTTTAAAGTGATGAAAAAAGATCTTCAAGTTACATTTTGTGAAATTTTTCAAACAAAGTTCAATTACTCAAACAATTATTTTGTTAAAAAATTTTAAACTACAAGCATTGTTATTTTGCTCATTTTGGCACATTTTTCTAGAACATTTGATCATTGTAAGACATTCCAGTTTCGAGATATAGCTAAGGAATCAAGTATCCCCAGGGATCAAGTATCCTCATTCTCCCCTATCTCCTCTTCTGCAATGTTTCTGCCTTGTTGTTTTCCTTTCCTGCCTGGAAATCGACCAACCTAATGGCACAACTCACTCGAATCCAGGACGGGAGAAACTCTACACGTTCGATTTCAGGAAACAACGCCATCCAGCATCCATTACGAATTCTCATAAAATTTGCATGATTTTTCTTCCCAGCCGCGTTTTACTTCCGGGTGATGTAGCACGAGACTTTCAGAAGCGCATCCCAACTGACTGGTTGATGATATTCAACGATTTGCCCCAAGAAAAGTCGACGGCTAGAAATGGCTTCTCCCAGACCCTCTAATATGGTAAGGTCAATTCCATTACTTCAACTGTACTCAGGCATAATTTGCACTTGTCCATTTCTGTTTCAATTGATGCTTTAATTTGTAGTGAATCGAGTTATGTTTTCGGTTAGTTACATTTAGGAAAACATGAACTGAGAGTGCCAATAAGTATGAACTAAATGTATTCTGATCATATTATCCAGCTCGAAGGACCAACACCTAATAGATTTCCCTTAAATACTATTATTGCCATTCAGTTGGAGGAGCTGTTTTAAAACGAATAACTGTTTAATTTTGTTTCTTCACTTATGCCTAATTGTCATTTGGAAAAATGGTGGTATTTCTATAACCAGTATTTCAATACTAAAAAAATTGAAACTGAAGGGTGGATGCCGGAAAAATCGTGACTCCAGTCCAATCGCAGACCCAGTGACGTACCGAAGCAACCAGATAAAAGAGAATCATCATTTGGCCATTTATTATAAAAATATGAACAGTAGCAAAAAGAAACTAGAAGCCGTTTTTTGTCATCACTTGAGGTGGACTATAACGTAAGTATATGCATTTTGTGAAACGAATCTGGATTCATCGATAGGAGACCGAATGTTCTTTTCTGACACATTTTCAGTTTACCGCTGCGACCGCCCGCCTACTAATTCCGATAAAACTTCAGGAGATGGAGTTCTGATTGCTGTAAATAATAGCTTTAAGAGCACTCTGATCAATGAATCCAGTAGTAATGAAGAGGTTACAGTGAAATTAGTTGTCGACAAAATTGAAAATTTTGTATGTTGCGTCTATGTACATACCTCCGGTCTCCGGTTGTGAAAGATATTCTTCCCATACCGCAAGTTTAGAAACTTGGTTAAACACCGTATCACCCTAAAGATAAGTCATTATAATTGGAGACTTTAATCTGAAGAATACCACTTGGTATCGAGACAGTGATTCTGATCTATATCTTCTACGATTTTTGTTGACGACATGACTGCCTGCGAACTGCGGCAAGTTTGTGGAATCGCTAATCAAAACAGTCGATTTCTCGATCACTTATTTACAAAAGATGAAGAAAACTGTCAAGTTGAGGAAATTTCTCCATTGATACAGGATGAGGCGCATCATAAAGAAATGGGGTTAAACTTCAGTATAGAAATACTTCATCATGCAGATGTCCCACCAGGCCAAGAACACAAAGTCATAATTGACATGAAGCATTATGACGAGGGTACTATTTCTCGCGCATTGTTAGAAGTTGATTGGAATACAATTTTTATATCGGAAGACGCTTACGACTTTCAAATTGCTAACTCAACCTAGCGAAATATGCTAGATTTCTTGGGCAGGTTCGGAGTATTCGACAATATTTGCGAAAACGACCGCTCAGTACACTGCACTTTAGTTTTTAACGTCTTGTCATTCTACTTTGTTGTTTATAGCGTATTACTTGACCACTACAGAAAGATAAGAGTGAAATCGTGAACCAAAATGTTTCTGAAAAAAACGAAAGTCGAACTTGATCCTAAAAATGTTTCATACAATTAAAAAAGCCTTATTATTGGAAGATGCCTCTGAGCTTTTTGCTGAATTCTTCCACAGTGTGTGCATTTTCGATTCTTAGGAACAAGATTCCTCTTCTGCCAGCCGAAACATTTCCTTTTTCTGCCAGCCTAACAATTTCAATGACATATGTGCGGATGTGGCCCAGATGGAGTCCCGAACTCACTCTTTAAAAAATGCGTGAATGCGCTCGCTCGAAGAGCCTTTACTGTTTTTTTACTGCCTCGATTCATGAAGAACTTTTTCTGGAAAATTTCACATACATATAGTACCCATAGGCAAGAGTGGTTCTAGGATCTCCTTCGAAAACTATTGTGGTGTAGCA
>NC_073691.1:3291934-3317435 GCF_029784155.1 Uranotaenia lowii
TTGATAATACGCTGGGTGCAATGTTGCGTAAATAATTTATTTTGAGCTTGTTTCAATAAATGTAATGAAAACTAGGAGAGAAAATGAATTCATGTAATTTTTCTCATTTAATCCGTTCGAGGTGGAGTGTTTTTCGTGACTTTTATACTCCTAGTACTTCACTCTTAGATAATTTTGTCGTTTTATGTTCATCAAAACTCATTCTGAAAATGTTTTGCCCAAAGTTCACGGATTCTATCGATAACAGAATATTATTTTTCCGAGGAGTAGTAAACTTACAATGAATGATTGTTCTGATAACAGCAGGATAATTTCTTTGCACATACGGTAATAATAAAATGATAATATTCACAAGAATTTGATAAAAGGCTTAAGGTGAAAAGTGAATCATAAAAATTGATAGCAGATAAACAATCAGTGGTGAATAGCTTCGGGATGTTTAAAACGAAATTAGTTACAGTAACAATCGAAGTGATTATCTCGAGTCCGCATCAACGGCACTCAGTCGAGTGGAAAAATTTGTCCCTAGCTGGATATAATCGGTCTGTTCATCAACATCCACACAGCGCGCTATAAAACGGCGCCTAGCTGCTCTGTGTAATGACCGCAGTAGGATCGGATAATCAACGGTGGATTGTTAATCGAACCGATGGAGCGAGCTTTAGAATTGATTAGGTGGTGCTTTTGAGTTCAGAGATGACGGATGATTTGTTTAAAAGTACTGAATATCAACTATCGAAGTGCGGTAGAAAAATGATTCTGTTATTATTTCCTACACCGTATAATTACAAAACATTACTATTGCTATTTTGATTAATTCCGCGCAGTAACATTTAAAGTCTACTTAACAATTCAATGAAGACTAACACGAAATCTACCCAGCAAGCCTCTAGAACAAACAAACAAACAAACAAACAAACAAACAAACAAACAAACAAACAAACAAACAAACAATATCGTAACTGGGGGAACTTTGATCACCGGGGTAGCTTTGATCAGCATGAAATTTTTGCAGATAATCATCATTAACTAAGTAAAAAGTTAAAATATCTGAAAATTGTTTACAACGCTTGAAAGCCTATAAATTGAGCTACAAATTAGCTAAATTTGGTTTTTATTAGAAGATTTTTAATATTACTTTAAACCTTATTTTTAAATTCCTTAAATATTTGGTTTTTCGAAAGCCCACCAACAAATATCTCTAATGATCAAATGTAAGCTTTTGGAGCAAACGGGTTGTTTTATGTGTAAGTCTAACTTTTTCTTTGTTTAGGTTTAGTTTAAGTGTTATTTTTACAGTCATTTGGTGAAAAGTTTTGGATATTAAAAACAAAAACGAAAACGGTTTTCCACGAGAAAGCCCGTATAGTAAAATGGCTTAAACCCTACCAAATAGTTCAATTAGAAGAAAAAAAAAGAACATGGGAACAGTGCGAGGACCTAGGGAACTGCATGAAGCCTAAATTTTATTTGTTTTTGAGGCCAAAAAAAAAGAGAAATGTTTATATTTTTTACCCCTAGATGTATGCAGCAATATTTTCCATCTTTTGATTGTAAATGTCTTTGAAAAATAACGTTCAAAAATCAGTTTAGTCCTAACAAAAATAACTGTTATTAATGTTCACACCTTCTGTGCTAAATGGCACCATAACAATAATTTTGAAGATGTTGAGGTATGTAAAAACCATAGTGGTCAAAGTTACCCCGAATCTCGAAATCTGGTTTTGTAACAAACATTGAATTATAACCACCAATGTCGTTTGAATTTACTGCAATCAATAATCATGGTTCAAACTCCTCACCTCAGTAAGTGTTTTAAAACTTTTGGGTATTACGAAAAAGCAACCCCTTCCAAAATATTCAGAAATGAATGAAAAAGGCGATCAAGGTTCCCCCAGTTTACGACAACTCAAAATCGTTGATAAAAATTCAGTTCCACTACTGTGTGTGCATTAGCGTTGCCTAATGAAGCAAACGCCTACTGTGATTTCTAAAAATTAGCGAGAAAGACAAATTTCATGTAAATCATCGTGCTAGCATGAGATATGTAATCTATCATCGCATGAATAGAAAAGCTATCTGCAGTTCCAGGTAAATCACGACAAACTAGGTAAATGATCTTGAGCGGAACTAGTCGAAATCTGATCTTGAGCGGAACCATATAAATTTCCTAAGATATAGGCAATGATTGTTTATGAATCTTATCAAAATGTTGAAAAAACACTTTTTCAAAATCTTTTCATACAAGCATTAACATTTTTGCTAAAGTCTATTAACAGAAATAATGTTATTAGAAGATTTAAAAGCATACGCATTTCTGCTGCATCAATTTACGCTGACTTTGAACGTCAATTTATGTTACCCTTGGCCGTTATAAACTGATTCTTATGCCTAAAATGATAGAAAAATTCTTAAAGAAGCATTATTCGGGTTTTTGTAACAAGTTTTCCATCAAAATATCAATAAATCGCGTAGTTTTTAAAAGTAAAATATGATCTTGAGTGGAACCATTGATCTTGAGCGGAACTACTAGCTTCCGAAATGAACCGCTAGGTGCGCTGTCTTATGCCTAATGTCTCACAAGCGATGTTTACCCCTGAATATATGCAGCACCTTTTTTTTCCTTATTATATCAGCTTCAGGGAAAGAAAAGATGTAAAATTAAATTCGAATACAACAAAAATTAATTAATTGGTGTCATAGCGTACCAAGCTAGGCACACAAAAAGTTTAAATTTTTGGGGTACAAGAAAAGTGTTTTTGATTCTTTCTTTCAGAGGGTCGACGGGAAGGAGGAGGAAGGCTTTCATGCATATTTTTTGGCATAATTCGAGAACTAATGAAGCTAATAAAGTTAAGTCATTATTTCAGAATAAGAATCGATCTTCATTGCCATTACTATTCGTACTTTAAGAAGTAGCTTTCATTTAAAGAGGTTGTTTTATATGTTCAAATTCCAATTGAAAACGGTATACTACCTAAAAAACAAAAATTTAAATTGTTTTTAACATACATTCCTTCAGTTTTACAAAGTGTAGCAAAGCACACCGGGTTAGCTATTTTATAATACTCCACGATTCAATTTGTGGCCCGGTATTGAAACTCTATCCAATTCCCTTGTGTTTGATTTCACACTTGAGCTCAAACTGGAAGTCGGTTTGAGAAATGATTGTTTTATCAATTGAGCTAAATAATTAATGTTTCCATAAATTTTAAATATAAATAAATTTAATCTCGATTCATAAGAAACTGGAATTTATAATAAACTTTATTCTATGAATGAGTTGCTTAGAGCAAGATTGCCAAAATCACAGAAAAATCTGTTTTTCACAGAATCTTGAGGAAACTTTCATCACAGATTTCACAGAATTTTAAAACTTTGATCGGATTTCCATAATTATAATTTTTTTTGGTCAATATTAAATTTAGGTTTCCTACTTTGAATTAGAAAAGTATGAAAAGATTCTCAACGTAAACTGATTTTTCCCAACTAAAATTTAAAAATGATCCATTTTATCATGAATTTCCAATGAATTTAAAGGAATTAAGGGAATGAGAAATGACAAAAAATCAGATTTTTTTCTCAAAAACATTGATTTAGAGCAATGTACAGTTTTTTTTTTACAAAATTTGTAATTTAAGGCATCTTCCTATTTATTTCCGACTCTGTCGTTACCTTCAAAAGTCTTTCGGGTCAATATCAGGGTTGCCGAAATCACAGAAAAATCTGTAATTTCACAGAATTTTGAGCACATTTTCATCACAGAATCTGTGTCACAGATCACAGAATTTTTAAATATTCACAGATTTCACAGAATTTTTAAATTTTGAATGGATTTCCCAAACTATATTTTTTTGGTCAATGTTAAATTAAGATTTCTTTCCTTGAATTAGAAAAGTATGATAATATTGGTATTGTTAATTGATTTTTCCCAACAAAAATGCTAAAAAGAACCAATTTATCTGGAATTTTCAATGAAATTAAAGGAAAAAGCGTCACAGAAAACCATCACCGAATTTTTGGATAAAATCACAGAAATTCAGATTTTTTTTTTCTCAAAAACACAGAATTTTTTTCGGCAACCTTCAATATGACCCGAAGCGCAGATTCAAATCATCTTAATCATAATTACAATATACTGAGGAACTGACATTTTTGAGAGACCAAATTTGTTCTATGAAAATGTTTATCAAATTAACGAGGAAGAACTAAAATTTAAGTTTGAAATAGCAATTCATTAAGAAATGAGATACAGCGATGCAAAGACAAAATTGGATGCCTTTGTTTTGAGTAAGTTTTTTTTTCTACCGGAAAATCCAGAATAGCGGTCAAAAAATTCATTGGACCCCCACATATTTATGCATCGTCGGATAGATGTGTTCTTAACAATTCCTGAAATTAAAAAAGCACCCAAATACTGCAATTTTGCGAACAGCTTTGGAAGGTTAAGCAAGCAATAAATTTGAACGGATATTTTGAGAATAACTTTGGAACGCTAACGCTTTTTTTACGTAAAAACATTAATTTTTTAACTTTAAAATCTTCAAAGATGAAATTTAATTGAAGTTTCACAGTTACACAAGTATTAGGAATGAGAGCTATTAAAGATGTTGACAGAAGAAAATGGTCCCGCTCAAGATCATATTTTAGTTCCGCTCAAGATCAGCGTGGTTCCGCTCAAGATCAGAATTCTCACTCCAATAAAACAGCTGTAGAGTTATTAGGATTTACTCTAAAATATTCTAAAAATCATCATTAGAAAGCAGAAACCAAGATCTATTCGCTGAATATAATCGGATTCGGATATAACCCACAGCCATACCGCTTGATCAACTGTTTCGAGTTGCGTCGAATTGAGCCATTTAGTTCCGCTCAAGATCATTTACCCTACCTACTGTTATTTTCTTAGAAGGCTAACTTTGAACGACCTTTGAAGACTTTCATTGTATCTAGTTTGCGTTTCCAAAGAAAGTTCAATAGACAAACAATTTCGTTTATACCGAATATTCCACAGGAAAAAATAATGATTCAGCATTTTCATTTAAACATTCAAGCTTCAGCTAATTATTGTTCTGTTTGTTGATTATTCCTACGATTCCTATGAATCTCCTTTCAGAAGATATCAATCGAAACAAATTGCCGTCATTAATTGACAGTGTCCACCAACTTCGAAGAGAAGTTTTCCTATAAACAAGAGCATTTAGCTGCAACAAATTTCACCAACGGAATCACTCTTTCTGAACAACAACAACTTTTCGCATCGTATTGCATTCAAAGCATTCAACTGAGTGTATTGATTTTGTGCTTGAATAGCTTCAACAATGTTGAAACATGTACATTTGTACATGGTCCAATTTCTAGGAACTTTCTCCCACCTTCTGAGATTCTGAGATTTTTTTTCACGCTCGATTTTAGTTGAATTCCACAATTGAAACGAAATGAATTTTCAACCCTACCAATTATCTGCCCGGATGCTACCCGAATTTGGGGGAGGGGATCTGTTTCGACCGAATGAACCACTTAGCCCGACCAAGACATTAAAACGGAGAGCCATTTGTTCTTATTCAACCACACCGTAGTTTGATTAGTGAAATTTCCATTAGCGATTATGATAAAACATTTCAAAATCATGACGGACAGCTTCCGGGAAAATTAATTTTCTCCACTCTAGGTACATTCCATTTTTTTTTCTCAACATCATCAATTATCGAAAAATCGCTGGACCGATTTCGGAACACCCTTTGAAAGGCTTCAAAATGAACTTCCGTTCGTGTCATGTCACGTGTGTTAAATGTAGCAACAAGCATGACATACGGTCTGATAGTGCTGACATTGGATCAATGAACAGCTCATATGTGTCACCGATGTTTACGTTCTGCAATTAAGAGAACCTTCTCATTCATCTTCGCAAACTGAAGCGGCCACTGTGGCCTGTGAGAAAGCATTACACTTGGGTTTAGCCTAGTGGCTAAGCAAAAGGACCCACATGGACGTGCTTGACTGTCCTGCTGACTGTGTCTTTTACGCAATCGGAAGTGCCACATCTGTACCCAATGTTATAACCTTTGCTCTAGGTTTATGAGCACAATCCCACAAGGCCACAAGGGCAGATTCTTCCGTTTTATTCTAGGAACAGATGTGGCTCGATTTCGATCGACAAACTCTGGCTAGAGCAGAGCAGTATTTTACCTACTTAGAACAAAGTCGGTAAAGGGACATCATAATTCAAATGAAAGGACAGCTTTTACTACTTTAAAGTAGGTACCTACATGGATGCATGCATTCATTGGAGAATCTATACCGCTTTACTATGGGGTCTCAAACCCCGACAAAACTGAGTTTTATTTTATTGATTATTTATCTTTACTGTTTAGTTAATACCTTAATAAAATATCCCCAGATTTTCAATTCATTATCTGGTTTCCTAAGGAACTACAGACATCACACTTTGTAAATTTCAAAACTCGGTTGATGAAGAAAAAAAAATCAAATTATATGTTTTTCAATTAAAAACATATTTTCTGTTCATGTGCAGTACACCATATCAACAATTATTTTAAAAGCTTTCTTCTTCTTCTTCTTTCTGATTGTTGATTGATTTTCAATCAACTTAGTATGGGACCGGTATTAAAAGCTTTCATCCGAACAGGGTTACTGATAATCGCTTCGTTTACTTCAAAATTTCAAATCGTTACCGATGCAACCACAGTAACGACGCTGTTTAGCATTTACTCGCAAACAAATTAAAACATGCAACAGAAGAACGCCGTCTTAGTGAACTATGGACGATGATTATTCGTTCTGTTTCTGTTGCCTAGGGTTCCTTGTTGATTTTCTCTTCCAGATTTTCAGTCATTGTTTACTCCAGCAATCATTCACTTCGCAACAGAATCAATTCGTTAGCGAGTTGATTCGGCGCGAGTTGATGACGATGTTGTTGATTCATGGTCAGACTCAGACCCTTATGGAAGAATGCTACTAGGAGGACAATTCCCGAGATAATTACTAAGACCCATACATTTGACACGACTTGAGAGGAAAATAAGCCAATATTGGCCTAGATTTAGTTTTTGGGCACCTCTTGTGTTCCTAGATTTGAATAATTTTTCTTCATGAAGCATTCGTGGCGAAGAATGATCGTCAGCGAGTCGAGAAGGCGCCGAATGATACGACGTCGTCTTCGCGCAATTGGAAGAAAAACAAACTAGGTATGCGTCGTTCGATGCTGAAAAGCGTCGTTTGTAAAGAAAACAGCATTTCTATGTTGAGGAATAAAATCATTGGTGACTAGGATGGGGAGAAAAAATCATTCTGAACGAAGATCCGCAACCTTGCATCCGAACTGTTTAAAACTTTAGCATACTAAATTAATATTGGATAAAAATTAGTAAATCGATAAACAAAGTCAACATAATCCAAATAGTTTTTCAATCCAACAATAAGTTTAAATCGAAAAAGTAGTTGTTGTTTTGTCTAGATAATATTTATGCAGAATTTATCAATCATGTGTTTACAATTTTTTCTTGATTTACAAATCGTTAGCAAAAAATTTATTATTTATCAATAACTTTAATAAACTCTAATTCAATAGAAACAAAAAGATGGGTTGAAAAAATGCGTTGTGCGTTGGTTGAATAATTCTACTGAATCGAAGCAATCGAAAGATGCCATTTAATTGTGTATCGTTTCCTTCCCTTAAATTATCCGAGATAAGTAAGCTACTAGTAGTTATCGTTTGTTTTTTGGTGTTCCTACTCTATTTTAGGTGTTGACTGGTAGTGCTTCGCCATTTCCTACCCGATTCTGGGTATTATCAGGTCAATTATTGTATTTTTTTACCTAAGAATTTGAACAGCCAAGTGTGACCTGACTCGACGACCTCACCGAAAGCTCCAAGGTAGCAGTTCTAAAAATCAATGTCGGAAAGACCTAGTCGATGGAAATCAACCCAGAAAATCCTTCCAATTTCGTGGAAGCTGGGCAACAAGTTGAGAAAGTGGAGTGCTTATCTTGGTAGCCAGATAACACCTGATGATGGTATCAAGAAAGACATCGAAACCCGGATCAGGGAGGCCCGATTTGCGTTTGCGAGTTTCCGGAACATCTGGCGCTCACGCCAGATCTCTCTACGAACGAAAATCCAAATCTTCAACTCAATCGTCAAATCCGTATTGTTGTACGGGTGTGAAACTTGGTGCACATATGCGATGACGACGCGAAAACTGCAAGTCCGCTGCCTGCGGAGTATTATCCGCGCTTGGTGGCCTGGCAACTGGATCTCAATCAAATAAGGAACTACATCGCCGGTGTAATCAAAATCGAGATTCGGGAACGTAAGTGGAGATGGATTGGGCACACGCTGCGAAAAGATGAGAACGAGATTCGCAGAGAGGTGCTTGAATGGAATCCAGAAGGATATTGAAGGAGAGGCGGACCCAGAAACTCATGGCGGCGAAACCTATCCGCCGAAATCCAAACTGTCGACGAATCTTGACTGGGACCAAGTGAAGACAATACGCTGGCACTGGATCGTCAACAGTGGAGGTCTTTTACCGCGACCATCAACTTGTAAGTAAAATTTCTGTACAAGTTGATAGTTTATGATTTTTTAAATTTTTTCGGTTTGTTTTGAACGATTATCTAAAACAGATCCATGAAAACGCTAATAATATCAACCACCATGTATCATAAAATTATCGTTTTATATTAACAGTGGTTTGCTGGAGCTCTCATAAGAAAATTTTCATGAAAAAAGGACTTTTTTCACAAAAACTCATTGCGCAGAACAAAGATTAGTTCAATAGATCTCAAATTTGGCAGAAATACTTGAACATGCATGAGGAATAACCCATATGAGTCCGGCTTTGATCTGCGAAAACAGGCCGAAAAGTGAACTAGTCTACTGTACAGCTAACGAGTTCTGGAGCTAGCAAAAATTTGTTAATTTTTTTTGGAATAATCAACGGATTTGCCAGCTATTGATGTGGTAATGATGGATTTTGAAGGAAACTGTGCAAATTATTTTTTTCTTTTTCTCTTGCATCGTAAATATCTTAAAAAGGTGTTAATATGAAAATTTGAAAAAAATTGCTCGTTCAGTACTTTTTACAAGCAACAAAATGCTGTTTTATATGTCCGATCACTAGGAAATTAGCTACTAGTAAAAGAAGGTATCCCATTTCTAAATGAAGTCGGCTTCTTATAAATTTCAAATTTTAAGATGCCTTCATCTCTTCTTACAGGAATCTCCAGGAAAGATAATTTCCTGTCTTCTTCTATTTCGCAAGTGAATTTGATATTCTTATGTGAACCGTCTATGGATGTTAGAAGTTCTTTAAGAAAACCGTTATTCATTACAAAAAAAAATAATGTCATCGACGTATCTCCACCATATTTCGGGTAATAAATCTTGATTTTCAAAAGTCTCTTCTAAATGAGCCATAAACAGTTCTCACAAGAATGGGACAGCGTGTTTCCCATTAGTGCACCTTTTCTATGTCTATAGAACAAATCCCTAAATTTTAAAAAAAGGTTTCTACCATACACAGATCTATCAATTTTTTGTAGTTTTGAACTTTAAGTTTCAAGGCGATCAGCGTAAACCACAAAATAGGCCCACAGTCCTTCGACGGTTCATCCACGTCCTTGGCCATCTGCGGTAGTGGGCTCTCCCTTCGAACTCGGTACGACCCTTCTTCGATTTTGGCCTGTATCAACTGGTTATAGTCGGTTTTGTCCATGATGACCACCGAATTCCCCTTGTCAGCCTTGACATAGAATACCTCCTCCTTCTTAAGATCTTTCGCTATCTGTATCTCTTCGTCGTTAAATTTTCCTTTGATACCCTTTCTCAGTACATCCGCTACTTCTGCTCTGGCGCTATCCTTCTATGACGAGGGCAGTTCTACATCGATGATGTTACAATTTTTCTAAAAATGTCTCTAAAATTAGTTTGAATTCTTTTAAACAACATATGTTCAACATTTGCAAAAGAAAGTCGAAAAAAAAACAATATAAAATTATTTTTGTCCCCTCATTGTGTGGATCCATAGTGCGCTCGTTGGCAGTCAGCATTTTCCCATCAAATGAAATTCACCGTCGGCTTTTCGTAGAAACAATGATTGAAACATAATTAACGCTATCTTTCAGACATTGGGTAGTATTTGAATTCTTGTGAAATGGATTCATCAACATTTGTTTAACAATGGAGTTGACAGCCAACGATCAAATACGCTCCAACAAAAATCAGTGTGATACCACCTATAGCTATGGTTCCCTTCTGTGTTCTCGGAAGATTCGAATTGTAATTGTTTTTAAACCAAATATTCAATTTGGAAAATTTCCTGGAACGTTTGGCTTTCCCGAGCAAGTCAACGCCTACTTTTCAGTCCACTTTGTGATTGATTGATCCTTGTAATAAAAATAGAATCGACTAAATTGAACAACATGGTATAGAGCTTCGGGAGTTTTCTTCCGTAAAAGTGTGAATTTAAGTAAAAAATTTAAGTAAAATCACTAGATGACAGTAATTTCAATTCAGTGATTGGAAATCAAATTCACATGATTTTCAGGGTGGCAAAAATCTGTGTACATTTTCACTCAGCATTCATGTGAAAAAAATTTATAGTGTAGATAGATATGTACAGCATGCGATGCTAGAGCGTGTTGGTTAGAAAACCAAGCAAGCACCAAACAAACGTCGGTCTACAATCTGTTAAGCTGATCACTGCTGCTAGTCTAGTTTGTGTTTAATTTGTACAAAGTCTTCCCCTTTGATCGAATCACCCAGTACTCATTGCAGATGCAGTTGAGATTGATGGTTTTGTAAACTGTTTCTAATTTTCCGTTGGCTGCTCGAACATGGTTGTCAAGTCAAGTCAAGCTTGTATCAATTAAAGCAATCGGGGAACTCACCAGATCGAAGAAGAACAAAATTTTCGCAATCGATTTCGACTTTTTTGTATGGCGACCGTGATTGTCCAGTCTAATAGAAGTGCAACTAGGAAAAATTTCTTTAGAGATTCGTTTTCAAATTATGAAAATGATAGGAGTTTTTTTTTAATTGGAAGCTTCCCTAACAACCTGTTAGCCACATTTTGGATTTCCATATGGCACGATTCACGACATACCGTTGCATCCCCCAAGTCTTACTGGAAGCGACGCAAAATTGTACGTATTACCATATTGGGGAGAAAATAAATATTTGATGTATTGTCAATAATTGGAATTTTGTATCTCCACAGGCGACGATGATGATGGTGGAAAACTTGTATAATTACCTTTTAACACTGATGATGTTGGGCGAATGGCACAATGACATCTTGAACTGACAACTGGCACGAAGTTTAACTTCAATTAAAACCAACAGTGAAAGTCTTTTGTCCCACTCAATGTTCGGAAAATCGCTCAAGAAAAGCAATCAGGATCAGTGAATCAAATTGTTCCTGATATTATCGCAAAACAAGCGACAAAGTAGACGTGTGGTTTTGTCTTTATTCTCTCTCTGTGCGACAACCTTTTGTTTCTCCCGTATGTGTATCATGACAAAATGAAATAGGCAACCAAGAATTGTCGCGTCGTTGAGAAGAATGACGAATTCTAATGTGAAATTGTCCTGAAATTTACAACTTGGGACAATCCGCTTCGCTTATGTGGGTAATCTATCTGATTTCGTAATAACAAAAAATTATGTAACCAGATCATAAGCTATCTAAGAAGAGCTCTTGGCCTAATTTTAAGGTAGAAGTAGTACAGGGACACTAGATCGAGGCCGTGGCCAATCTGGCCGGTTCCGGAACGAAATATATCAAAGTTATCGGATTGAGATTTGCGACATATTGATAGAAAGCTCTTGGCCTCTTCATGAAAGGAATCGATAGGAGAATCGATTCGGGGACACTTGGTCGTGGCCATGGCCAATCTGGCTAGTTCCGGAACGAAATATGTCAAAGTTATCAGATTGAAACTTGCGACATATTGATGGAAAGCTCTTGGCCTCTTCATAAACGCAATCGATAGGAGAAGTGATTCGGGGACACTGGGTCGTGGCCATGGCCAATCTGTCCGGTTCCGGAACGAAATATGTCAAAGTTAACGGATTGAAACTTGCTACATATTGATGGAAAGCTCTTGGCCTCTTCATAAACGAAATCGATAGGAGAATCGATTCAGGGACACCTGGTCGTGGCCATGACCAATCTGGCTGGTTCCGGAACGAAATATGTCAAAGTTATCGGATTGAGTCTTGCGACATATTGATAAAAAGTTCTTGGCCTCTCCTATCGATTCTCTTCATGAAGAGGCCAAGAGCTTTCTATCAATATGTCGCAAGTCTCAATCCGATAACTTTGACGTATTTCGTTCCGAAACCAGCCAGATTGGCCATGGCCACGACCCAGTGTTCCCGAATCGATTCTCCTATCGATTTCGTTTATGAAGAGGCCAAGAGCTTTCCATCAATATGTCGCAAGTTTCAATCCGATAACTTTGACATATTTCGTTCCGGAACCGGCCAGATTGGCCATGGCCCCGACCCGATGTCCCCAAATTGCTTTTCCTATCGATTCCCTTCATATAGAGGCCAAGAGCTTTCTATCGATATGTCGCAAGTCTCAATCCGATAATTTTGACATATTTCGTTCCGGAACCAGCCAGATTGGCCATGGCCACGACCCAGTGCTCCCGAATCGATTCTCCTATCGATTGCGTTTATGAAGAGGCCAAGAGCTTTCCATCAATATGTCGCAAGTTTCAATCCGATAACTTTGACATATTTCGTTCCGGAACCGGCCAGATTGGCCATGGCCCCGACCCGGTGTCCCCAAATCGCTTTTCCTATCAATTCCCTTCATATAGAGGCCAAGAACTTTCTATCGATATGTCGCAAGTCTCAATCCGATAACTTTGATATATTTCGTTCCGGAACTGACCAGATTGGCTATGGCCACGACCCAGTGTCTTCGAATCGATTCTCCTATCGATTTCCTTAAAGAAGAAGCCAAGAGCTTTCTTCCAATATCTCTCAAGCTATCATCCGATACGTTTTAGTTGCTATTTTCGGAACCGCTTATCCTTATATTTTTCAATAGCAACAAACGAATGTTCTGAAAAAATATTATCGGAATCAATCAGCAAAGAAATTTGTCTTTATCGTTCCGAGCGTACGATAACGACAAAGGTTTTATTTTTTTTGTCATGAAAAGTTCAAGTTGGGACAATGTCATTATCATTCGATAGTAGGCGATTTTTGATTCACTGATCAGGATTCATTTCATGCTAGAATTTGCGTTAGATAGATCAACTATCACACTATTATATCAAAAAGTTTAAGCTTTCTGGAGTTTGTGTGGCCTGAGAAACAGTAATTCTACGAAAATCGGACTTTTTGGACTTTTTTCATTCAAACTGCAATATCTCTGAAACTACGCAAATTTTTTATTGAAATTTTGCACAGTGATTGTTGAAATATAAAGCTAGCATGTCTGAAGTTTTTGAAAAGTTCTATCGATGAGATCAAAAGTTACGGGAGGTGCAATATTTCAGGCATAGATCTAGAAATGCTTTTTCTATAGAATTTTGGACGAATGTTTCCATAGGAAAATCATATTCTCTGTTTAACAACCAGTAAATCTATTTCAACCAAAAAAATCAAACAAACTCGCGAGATTCTGATTTCAAAACACAAATGGATCATTTATTCCATTTTTTCTTTTCTTCGTTGCTTTTGCCAGACATTTTTTGTCTGATTGATGGAGGAAACGTTGTTGTTCTCATGAATCGTCCAAAATTTTATAGAAATCGCATTTCTAGGTTCATGCCTGAAATATTGCACCTCCTGTAACTTTTGATCTCATCGATAGAACTTTTAAAAAACTTCAGACATGCTAGCTTTATATTTCAACAATCACTGTGCAAAATTTTAATAAAAAAAATTTGCGTAGTTTCAGAAATATTGCAGTTTGAATGAAAAAAGTCTAAAAAGTTCGATTTTCGTAGAATTACTGCTTCTCAGGCCACATAAACTTCAGAAAGCTCAAATTTTATGTTATAATAGTGTGGTAGTTGATCTATCTAACGCAAAAATTTTGATCCAAAAATATTATCAGAGTGAAAAGTTATGGAAGTTCAAAGTCGAAGTGACAGTGCGTGTGCTTCCAATTTCTATACAATTATGAACGGTACTGTATCCCCCTTATTCTGCGCCGCGCGTGAGGTGACGATAGTCGAGTCACCCGATTCCAGAAGCAGCTTCAGGTGAGAAACGTCTTTTAGAATGAACTTTTTGAGTTCTTATCCAAATCTAGTAGTCACCGTGAGTGACAAATCATATGCTCTGTCACATCGGCTTCGAGAATAAGGTGACAAGACTCACGTGACTCCGACTCGACTCGACTATCGTCACCTCACGCGCGGCGCAGAATAAGGGGGTATGTCTCTTTTTCCCATTTTAATGATTTTTATCATGTTTTTCATTTTTGTCATTTTTGTCATTTTTGTCATTTTTGTCATTTTTGTCATTTTTGTCATTTTTGTCATTTTTGTCATTTTTGTCATTTTTGTCATTTTTGTCATTTTTGTCATTTTTGTCATTTTTGTCGTTTTTGTCATTTTTGTCATTTTTGTCATTTTTGTCATTTTTGTCATTTTTGTCATTTTTGTCATTTTTGTCATTTTTGTCATTTTTGTCATTTTTGTCATTTTTGTCATTTTTGTCATTTTTGTCATTTTTGTCATTTTTGTCATTTTTGTAATTTTTGTCATTTTTGTCATTTTTGTCATTTTTGTCATTTTTGTAATTTTTGTAATTTTTGTAATTTTTGTAATTTTTGTAATTTTTGTAATTTTTGTAATTTTTGTAATTTTTGTCATTTTTGTCATTTTTGTAATTTTTGTAATTTTTGTAATTTTTGTCTTTTTTGTCATTTTAGTCATTTTTGTTATTTTTGTCATTTTTGTCATTTTTGTCATTTTTGTCATTTTTGTCATTTTTGTCATTTTTGTCATTTTTGTCATTTTTGTCATTTTTGTCATTTTTGTCATTTTTGTCATTTTTGTCATTTTTGTCATTTTTGTCATTTTTGTCATTTTTGTCATTTTTGTCATTTTTGTCATTTTTGTCATTTTTGTCATTTTTGTCATTTTTGTCATTTTTGTCATTTTTGTCATTTTTGTCATTTTTGTCATTTTTGTCATTTTTGTCATTTTTGTCATTTTTGTCATTTTTGTCATTTTTGTCATTTTTGTCATTTTTGTCATTTTTGTCATTTTTGTCATTTTTGTCATTTTTGTCATTTTTGTCATTTTTGTCATTTTTGTCATTTTTGTCATTTTTGTCATTTTTGTCATTTTTGTCATTTTTGTCATTTTTGTCATTTTTGTCATTTTTGTCATTTTTGTCATTTTTGTCATTTTTGTCATTTTTGTCATTTTTGTCATTTTTGTCATTTTTGTCATTTTTGTCATTTTTGTCATTTTTGTCATTTTTGTCATTTTTGTCATTTTTGTCATTTTTGTCATTTTTGTCATTTTTGTCATTTTTGTCATTTTTGTCATTTTTGTCATTTTTGTCATTTTTGTCATTTTTGTCATTTTTGTCATTTTTGTCATTTTTGTCATTTTTGTCATTTTTGTCATTTTTGTCATTTTTGTCATTTTTGTCATTTTTGTCATTTTTGTCATTTTTGTCATTTTTGTCATTTTTGTCATTTTTGTCATTTTTGTCATTTTTGTCATTTTTGTCATTTTTGTCATTTTTGTCATTTTTGTCTTTTTTGTCATTTTTGTCATTTTTGTCATTTTTGTCATTTTTGTCATTTTTGTCATTTTTGTCATTTTTGTCATTTTTGTCATTTTTGTCATTTTTGTCATTTTTGTCATTTTTGTCATTTTTGTCATTTTTGTCATTTTTGTCATTTTTGTCATTTTTGTCATTTTTGTCATTTTTGTCATTTTTGTCATTTTTGTCATTTTTGTCATTTTTGTCATTTTTGTCATTTTTGTCATTTTTGTCATTTTTGTCATTTTTGTCATTTTTGTCATTTTTGTCATTTTTGTCATTTTTGTCATTTTTGTCATTTTTGTCATTTTTGTCAATTTTGTCATTCATTTTCCGCATTTAGAACGTGAATAAGGTAGAGATAGTACCCTAAGACATGAGCCCTCTCAATGTAACCAAGGAATTATCAGTGCAAAAAAAGTTCGCCATTATCAAACGATCGAATTTGCAAAACAATACCTTTTCCTTTCATTTGCAAAACGTTAAATGGGTTAAAGTTATAACATTCAACAATTAATACCGAAAAAAGTTCCTTCACCATCACTTGTTTACATCCAGGTTCATGATTTTTTTTTTATTTATTTATTGTTCCTTGATTGGAACATTGTCTTTCTCTTTTGTCATCACATAATTAAAATTCTTATAACAAATCGTTTTTCGTTACGAATTCTATTTATGAATTGCCACAAATCAGCTTGATTTTTGCATAACAAATGCTTTAAAACATCCTCTTTCAATCTTTCTCTCTTTTTATTTTTTGTATACACTTTTTTCTCGGAATTATGACACGAGTTTCACTTAGTATGTAAATATGGAAAGAATCGACATTTCCCTGGAAAATCGGCACAAGCAATCGTTTTCCGAGTTGCTTTTTTTTCTATTTGCTCTAATGAAGCTCCAACAATATGCCGATTACGTGTGCTCCAAATATGGAAATTTGATTCTTTTTTTTCGGAAAACTCTGATGTTTAATGTTTTTCATGGAATTGCAAAACAATATTTTTTTTAATAAAAAATAATTTGATGAATAATAAATAGCGCCTCAACCTTTGCGCTTCATATGTGCGACGAATGTAGATAAAGACCCTTTCTACCCAGAGGTCACATTAAATATATCGAGGTCCCTTGGATGGCATCTTTGATTCTTACTGACAGTAAATAGAAGCCATAAATGTCACGTTTTGCCACTCCGTTCCCTGTACTGGACCATACCTAAGCCAGAAGAATGAAGACTAATTGAGCTGTCGGGAGATGTGAGTTCTTCGGAAAGCTTTCTGGAAAAAATACAAAAAACACTCGTACACTTTCTTATGCTCCTATATTCTGTATTTCGATCGAATGGAAAAGTTGACTAAAATACGCGACGAAACGTAGACACATTTGGTTTGGTTTACCAGGAAAATAATTCAGTCGCACAAAGCTTTTCTTATACGAGATAATAAGCGCTGTGCTATTTCAATGTTCGGAAAAGTACAAAGATGTTGATAATTGTGAACACTATGTTTTGCTTTCTGGGTCATGGTCAAATCATTGAATTTGTCCTTAACACTAAAACTTCCATCAAAGTTTACTTCAAGGAAATTTCTGTAACAAAATTGAGGAAATTGATTTTTCGTGGAAAGTGGTAGAGAGTCGATTGCCTCAATCATTTATTGAATTAAAACAGAGAATAGAAATTATGGAATCTCAAATTCAAGAATCAAAGTACATAAAAGGAAACATAAAATGTTAAAAGTAATAAGATATAAACGCTAAAATTATCTGTCAGAAACAGCGAACTGGTACTGTTTCCAACCACATTAACCCTACTCATCCATTATCCCAAGTATCACAACACGTGGCATTCGGTTCTAATTACTAGTTGGTTTGGAGAGATACGAAGGACCGGAGAAAAATCTCTCTACGCTTCCGTCCCAAGCCGGGGGTCACGTAATTAAATCCTGAATTATTTTTGCAATCGTCCGCCGCCCTCGAGTCCAGCACAAAAAAAAAACCCGGTCACCTCGGGTAAGGTCGAATGCTTCCAAACCAGGCCCCCCAATTTCATCACAAGGTTTGGTAAATGACATTGGCAATCGAAGGACAATTCCAACTTATGTGTGTTTCTGGAAATGAGGATTGGATTTATCTACCGACTCTCTACTGACCCGGAAGCAAAATACCGACGAATGGAAAATTAGGTTTTAAAATCTTTCCGCTTTGCTCTATATCCTCAGGTTAAACGGCTCGTGTTTCTCGGATTCTCGAGAATCGTTGAAACCCGAAACAATAACTAATTTCCGATGTTCGCTCGTCGTTCCTAAATTGTACGAATTAAGCACCTTGAAATGGGACCAAGAGAAATTTTCCAAATGGAAGACCATTCCCCAAATATAAACTAAATAAACTAATTTTCATGCCTGCAGCATTTCCAAGAAATATTCACGCTCTTTCCAACTTTGGCCATAAAGCTTTCACTTTGTTCCTCCTGAATCGTAGCATACATCTACCTACAAGAAGCAGCTCCAAAGATGGCATTTTAGGTTTCTATCATCTGAACTACATTCGAACATCACATTTAGGGTATGTGTTTCTCTTTCAAGTTTTATGAGGTGCCATTTCTGCCCACGATAAATAACATCATGAGTTTTCTGGGAAAAAAACTGTTAGTTCTCACGATAACTCATGTCAGTTTAGCAGAAATTTTTTTTCGGTCTACCTACGACGACGAGTGACGGCCTGCTTCGATGAAGGTTTGATAAGGGTCCCTTTCGATTGCTTCCCTACTACTAGGCAGCTAGCGTCAGAATCATGGCTCATCCTTTGAAATCATAAAATGTTTTATTTGTATCTTTGAATGGAAAAGTAGGTGGATGTGGGTTTTGTTCATTCTTTCTGGATTGGACTGACAGATATAAAAGTTAAATATTAAATCACTTATTTGGAATGACTGTAGCTACAGGTGGTTCTGGTTTTCGGAGTTTTTTTTGTTTACTACGCTACTAAGCATCCCACGAGTTATCCGGAAAACACTATTAAAAAGTGATTCCACTTGAAGTTTGACGTTATGCTGCTGCTCGCTCAAAAAATCAAAAAAAAAAAAAGAGTTTACGTTTAGGATTAGGTACTCAATCGTTCTTTTTGCGAGTTTCTGCAGTTTAAAAATAGGTTTGTTGTTCCGAAACAAACCAAACAATAAATCAAATCCACTTTTCTGTCTCTTTTTAAAACGGTTTTTTTTTATTTTGATTAAAAACCACAGAAACGTGACGATAAACAATTCTGATCATCTCTCTGTTCTCTGCGTGTGCTTAAGAAGCTATGATTGGAATCAAAGTTTGATGACATCGCTTCATTCAGACATCAATGGCGCGAGGAAAAGTGCATTAAAGTTCGAGGATTCGATTTTAAGTAGGAAGCCGTGCTCAAAACCTTTCGCTGAAACGATTCCCGAAGAAGTATCACAAACACTTTTTAAAAGTTAAAATTCTAATCACAAGTGGTTTTAATGCTAAGCGTCGCACGAGATTACATTTCATCTGTGATTGCATTCAAATTAGTTCAAAGAGCAAATTATATTCAATACGCATAACTTCCCATAAGCATACAGAAACTAATGAGAAAACCTCCCACTATCGATTTCCTTCCAACGAATGCACCCGAGCATTGTATCCGATAGATTACTCCTACAGAATAAAATGCAGATCATTTTTTAGGAATCCTAACACTTCTGAACGGGCACGCAACAGATATGGTAAAAACTTTCCCGGAATAGTTAAATGACAGTTGAATTTTCTCTAGGAATTCAAGGCCTACTTCCTGTTGCTTTGGAAAATCCAATTGACACACCCCTACGTCAAAACAACAGTCAATCCAAAAAATGTTTTCAAATACTCAGATGAGTTTGACGAATGCAAGTTATATTTACATTTTTTAGTGTTTTTGGACTTAAATGTATAATAAAAATGAACCCATTATTTTTCACTAGGGGCCAAAAGATTAAAATTATAAATTTAATAAGTAAAAAAAATGTTTTTGAAAATTCAAAAATCTCATAAACTTTGAAACTTTAAAATTTCAAGTTTTTTAAGATATATTGAAATTGAAAAAAAAAATGACAAAAATGACAAAAATGACAAAAATGACAAAAATGACAAAAATGACAAAAATAACAAAAATGACAAAAATGACAAAAATGACAAAAATGACGAAAATGACAAAAATGACAAAAATGACAAAAATGACAAAAATGACAAAAATGACAAAAATGACAAAAATGACAAAAATGACAAAAATGACAAAAATGACAAAAATGACAAAAATGACAAAAATGACAAAAATGACAAAAATGACAAAAATGACAAAAATGACAAAAATGACAAAAATGACAAAAATGACAAAAATGACAAAAATGACAAAAATGACAAAAATGACAAAAATGACAAAAATGACAAAAATGACAAAAATGACAAAAATGACAAAAATGACAAAAATGACAAAAATGACAAAAATGACAAAAATGACAAAAATGACAAAAATGACAAAAATGACAAAAATGACAAAAATGACAAAAATGACAAAAATGACAAAAATGACAAAAATGACAAAAATGACAAAAATGACAAAAATGACAAAAATGACAAAAATGACAAAAATGACAAAAATGACAAAAATGACAAAAATGACAAAAATGACAAAAATGACAAAAATGACAAAAATGACAAAAATGACAAAAATGACAAAAATGACAAAAATGACAAAAATGACAAAAATGACAAAAATGACAAAAATGACAAAAATGACAAAAATGACAAAAATGACAAAAATGACAAAAATGACAAAAATGACAAAAATGACAAAAATGACAAAAATGACAAAAATGACAAAAATGACAAAAATGACAAAAATGACAAAAATGACAAAAATGACAAAAATGACAAAAATGACAAAAATGACAAAAATGACAAAAATGACAAAAATGACAAAAATGACAAAAATGACAAAAATGACAAAAATGACAAAAATGACAAAAATGACAAAAATGACAAAAATGACAAAAATGACAAAAATGACAAAAATGACAAAAATGACAAAAATGACAAAAATGACAAAAATGACAAAAATGACAAAAATGACAAAAATGACAAAAATGACAAAAATGACAAAAATGACAAAAATGACAAAAATGACAAAAATGACAAAAATGACAAAAATGACAAAAATGACAAAAATGACAAAAATGACAAAAATGACAAAAATGACAAAAATGACAAAAATGACAAAAATGACAAAAATGACAAAAATGACAAAAATGACAAAAATGACAAAAATGACAAAAATGACAAAAATGACAAAAATGACAAAAATGACAAAAATGACAAAAATGACAAAAATGACAAAAATGACAAAAATGACAAAAATGACAAAAATGACAAAAATGACAAAAATGACAAAAATGACAAAAATGACAAAAATGACAAAAATGACAAAAATGACAAAAATGACAAAAATGACAAAAATGACAAAAATGACAAAAATGACAAAAATGACAAAAATGACAAAAATGACAAAAATGACAAAAATGACAAAAATGACAAAAATGACAAAAATGACAAAAATGACAAAAATGACAAAAATGACAAAAATGACAAAAATGACAAAAATGACAAAAATGACAAAAATGACAAAAATGACAAAAATGACAAAAATGACAAAAATGACAAAAATGACAAAAATGACAAAAATGACAAAAATGACAAAAATGACAAAAATGACAAAAATGACAAAAATGACAAAAATGACAAAAATGACAAAAATGACAAAAATGACAAAAATGACAAAAATGACAAAAATGACAAAAATGACAAAAATGACAAAAATGACAAAAATGACAAAAATGACAAAAATGACAAAAATGACAAAAATGACAAAAATGACAAAAATGACAAAAATGACAAAAATGACAAAAATGACAAAAATGACAAAAATGACAAAAATGACAAAAATGACAAAAATGACAAAAATGACAAAAATGACAAAAATGACAAAAATGACAAAAATGACAAAAATGACAAAAATGACAAAAATGACAAAAATGACAAAAATGACAAAAATGACAAAAATGACAAAAATGACAAAAATGACAAAAATGACAAAAATGACAAAAATGACAAAAATGACAAAAATGACAAAAATGACAAAAATGACAAAAATGACAAAAATGACAAAAATGACAAAAATGACAAAAATGACAAAAATGACAAAAATGACAAAAATGACAAAAATGACAAAAATGACAAAAATGACAAAAATGACAAAAATGACAAAAATGACAAAAATGACAAAAATGACAAAAATGACAAAAATGACAAAAATGACAAAAATGACAAAAATGACAAAAATGACAAAAATGACAAAAATGACAAAAATGACAAAAATGACAAAAATGACAAAAATGACAAAAATGACAAAAATGACAAAAATGACAAAAATGACAAAAATGACAAAAATGACAAAAATGACAAAAATGACAAAAATGACAAAAATGACAAAAATGACAAAAATGACAAAAATGACAAAAATGACAAAAATGACAAAAATGACAAAAATGACAAAAATGACAAAAATGACAAAAATGACAAAAATTGACAAAAATTACAAAAATTGACAAAAATTACAAAAATTGACAAAAATTACAAAAATTGCCATAAATAACAAAATTATAGTTTCAGCACAATTAGCAAAAACTTTTAGAGAATATGTCAGACTCGGTAGGCGATGCTCGTAGAAGTTAGATGAAGTTCTTTTGACAGCAAAAATTTTCAAGCCGAAATTTATTGAAAATTGATAATTCTTCAAGTTGAGTCATGGATTATAAATGAAGGTAATGCAGACCGGACAAAGCTTTGCAGAGCGAAGCTTTTCCTCAAGTGGCGGCCACATCAAAATAAGGGATCACAGCTTCACGGAGCTAGCTTCTCAGGTGAAATCGTTATGGACAAGAAAATCTGATGGTATTGACTGAAGTCAGAAGTAATCACTGACCGATAAGTATCATATTTCTTACTTAAAAAGTTGAAACTTGGTAAAACTTTGTCAAATTGGTTTGAAACCTTTCATTGGAAGTTTTTTATTCGAAATCTGCAGGAACCACTTAATATCGAAGTGCATAAAAATTTGTAATATCATGCAGCAACATGATCAAAACTTCCGTTTTAGCGATATTTTAATTTGTAATCAAAATATTCATTGATTTTTTTCATTCATTGGTGATTTTTATGAAGATGATGAAGAATCGACAATGTTTCCACCTATCAAATTCTTAAACTTAGTGGAGATATGGTTTTAGATGTTTTTAATAACCTTTTGAATCGGATTACAACCAAATCTATCTTTTCTATTTCTATTTTTTTTTTCATATAATATCCAACTGACAGAAATTAGTAACTTTCTTCAAAAGAAAGTGTTTTTAAATTCATCTTTGTAGAAAGGCTACAATGAAAGCTGAAAATTAAACACTGAATTACAAAATATGAGACATGTATTGATAACGAATCGCAAAGATATTCAAAGCAATTTTCTGCAAACCTTTCTCAAAATTCAACGTGTTCTCAAATTGCGTCAACTGCAACTTTTTGATTTCTCATACCATGTTTTCTTTTGGTGTGTATTTGTTAAATCTTTTCAAACAAATTTTTTGATAATCTGTCTTGTGTGAGAGATTATAGTGAGGAGTTCATATTTTTTTTTTTAAATTTTAAAATAAAAATGCAATGCTCATGTTAAAAGAAGTTTCCTAAAGAAATGTATTTATAATAAATAATAAACTAATAAAATATAGAATAGGAGTTTCCTAAGGAAAATCTAGGAGCATAGAAGATGTAGGTTAAACTAAGATCACACCATTTTCCAAAAATGGCTCCTGATCGATAACCTCTCTTCTACTAACACAATCCTTTCCTGAGATACTTGAATATAGATTCGCAGACGTATAGACGGTTTCTATAGCTGGTGATACTAACTGATCATTGTTTCAGCATTTTTCAAAACATGGTTTTGAAGAAAACTGGAATACAGGTCTATGGTTGATCCTAAAAAGTATCTTACTAACAATTCTTCCTTCATCCCTCATTGACTACTAGGACGTGGCCGGCTCTGTTATTGATCATTTTCTAAAGGGAGAGCATAAGTTTTGTGCATTGAGAATGAATTGCTAATCTCAAGCTGCATTCTTTTGGCCCTTGCACAAAATTTATGGTCTCGATCAATCAAGGAGTAGCAACCATTGGCGATGTGGAACTCGTTCTACTTAGCTACGCCAGCGATCATGGAGCTCTAAATGTATTTAATATGTATTCAATTTATCAAAGAATTACAATGTTTGCAAAGTAATACAAGTGAAGCATTTCGGGTTAAATGATTTAAGGTGGATATGAGTAGTAAAAAGGTAAGCAAGCTAAGCTAAGCTAATTAGCAAAAACTTTTAGAATCTGTTTTATTTGATTCAAATTGATTTTTGGTCTGCTAATATTTTATCAAGAATCTTCTGAAGTACTGAAGCTTTATTAATTTGAAGGATTTCTAATTGGATAAATCTGCCTTCCAGGTAAATCGCGTATGCATAAAGCCCCTCACCTCAGCTCCATTACAACGTAAGGAACGACGATGCGGAAATCTTCCTCGATAACCAGCCAATTTGGGTTTCGGTTACCTACCCGAGATAATATCGATTAACAGCAATTTACATGTTGTTGATTGTGCATTCCCAAGGTCTTCCTTAGACTAGACGCTAGACGCTAGACGCTGGAAGCTTACGATCTATGAAATGAGCTATTGAAAGCTTATCGGATCCGAAGCTATTGATTGAGAAATAATAAAACCGTCTAATGAGGAAATTTAAGCTTGACAGAAACAAAACGTGGACAAGAAGTTGAGAAGGTTCTCAAAAGCTTGAAAAAGGGTTTATTTTCCGAATGGTCAAACAAAGAAGCCACAAAGAAGCGGTTTTGCCCTTCGATACGCTTTCTATTGGTTCGCTTAAAAAAACGTCCTGACTTAAGCTACTATCAATTGTTGGGCAGCCTTTTTTCTCTTCGGATTCACATCCTTTTGAAAGCCCCAAGATGTCCTGAAGGGGTTGATTTTTCTTCTCCGCACAACAGAGTCGAGGTCGGTTTTTATCGAAACCGAGACAAAAGAGTTTAGAAAAAGGGCGTCTGTTTTCAGCACAACAAAAACAACAACAAAACAAAGAATGAAATGGGTTCGAGCTGCCTTCTGCCCTTCTGGTAATTTATTATTCACGCACGATACCCGGAAAAGTCGTTGAGTGTGGGCCGAAAGCTCCAACTTAACTCAACTCAACTCAACTCAATGAATTGGATGAAGCTTATTCCTCTTAGCCACTGTGTGTGGGTGGGTGTGTTCTTTCAAACATTTTATGAGGATGTTCTACTGCGGTAGGAATTTTTTGACAGTTGCTTCGGGTGATTTCTGCTCAAAACAGTTGTTTTCCTTCGTTTGGAATGTTGCGTGGCAGTCGTGAGTCCTAAAGTACTTACTTTCCGAAGCAAAAATGTTTACTAGGTTCTTCTTGTAAATTTATTACCAACTGAAAGTAAGAAAAGAATTCCTTTTAAAGCAAACCTAAGAATCTTGGCAGAATGTCTCACGATAATCACGAACACTCACGAAGACCATTTAAAGTATTTTCCATCAATTGGTTGGAACATTTTGAGCTCAAATTAT
>NC_073691.1:3317935-3345935 GCF_029784155.1 Uranotaenia lowii
ACTTGTTAGGTTGGTAAGACATTCCCAGTTCGGAATTCTCTTGAGCGATAGTCCAGAATCGATGAGTAAATCATAAATGTTTTGCAAAAATTATGATATATACTAAACACGAATTACATAAATATGATTTTTTGCTAGGTCTTTAAGAATGATTTTCAGTTTTCACATGATTCTCTTTGAACAATATTGTTTGATATATATATATAATATAATATATTATATGGATTCTATTTTTGAACGATTCCATTTTAACAATTTTCTTTGATATAAGATTATTTTCGAGCATGTAAAACATCCTTGAAACTCCCTCTCTTTTCCAAAACCATTCCTGCATGGGTGTCACTAAGGTCGAATTCACAGTGAGCGCGAAGCGAAGTGCGAAGCGAATTTCTAATTCGCGCGAAAAACCGCTTCTCATTGAAACACGTTGAAAAAGCATCGACCGGCCACAGTGCAAGCGAATTTTCGTGCGAAGACCCGGCTCGATCGCGTGAATTCATTCTGTTCATCCGGACATACACTGAAAATATTCTTTCGAATATTTTTCATCGCAAATGATTATTTATTAAAAAAT
Organism: Uranotaenia lowii; assembly: GCF_029784155.1. Classification (NCBI taxonomy): domain Eukaryota; kingdom Metazoa; phylum Arthropoda; class Insecta; order Diptera; family Culicidae; genus Uranotaenia; species Uranotaenia lowii. Next base: position 3,318,510 of record NC_073691.1, read on the forward strand.
CTTTTTATAAAGTTTATTTATTTAATTTTCATTGCCGTTTCTGTGTTGGTTATGAAAAATGCACGGTTTTTGAACGCGGATTTTTTTAACAAACGCGGTTTCAGTCTTTTTTAATTGAAACTAATTCTAACTGGCAATAAACGTTCGTTATAGGTGTATAGGGTGAAGAGATTGAACGGATAGAAGTTGGAATTCGTTGTCCGACGTCATCTTGAAATCCAATATGGCCCCTTCCTCTCAACTTTAAAATGCTGGCAGTGACTGAAAAGCACATGAAACTCCCACAATAAGGGTATTGGATGAAAGTGCTCAATAAGTAGAAGTCGAATTTGGCTGTCCGACGCCATCTTGAAATAAAAGATGGCGGTTTCCGCTAAATTCAAAATGCAGTAAATAACTGAAAATCGCATGAACCATCCACAATATAAGAAATTAGTAAAAGGGATCTAAAAGAAGATGAAAAATAAATGACAAAAATTTAACAAAAATTTTAAGAAAACTGCAAAAAAGCACTGAAAGAAATAAACAAAAATATGACAAGTGTTATAAAAATAAAGTAATATTGACAAAAATATAACAAAACTGTGGCAAAAATATGAATAACTATTACTGAAATTTGACAAATGACAAAAATTTGAAAGAACCATGACAAAAGTATGACAAACAAAATAATAACAAATGACAAAATTTTGAATAAAACACGAAAAATGTGCTGAAAAAATTATGCCAAAAATATGACAAATATTACAAAATTAGACAAAAATATGAGAAAAATTTCACATAAATCCCAAGCAACCAGAATTCCCTTAAAACGTGCTCATAGAAGCTTAATCAGCCCTTTTCCATGTTCCTAGAGAATTCTATACAGCCCAAAATTTAAGTTCTTAAAGCTACTTTAAAGTTCGTTAAAGAAGCTGTAGAGAATGCTAATCAGCCCTTAAGGGAATGTCTAAATACTTCTACGCGCTGAAAAAAAAATCGGTTTGACAGATTGCTCTGACAACCAGATGATTGACCGGTCTAGCTTGGTTTAACTCATTGATTTATATTTTAACATTATTTTTATTACAAAGAAACAGCTATTCGACTAAGGAATCGAACCACTGCTCTCTTACATGAAACGAAACTCCGCTAACCCCCTGACCAAACCAGCGTAACATTTAGAGGTTGTTTAAAGTGGTATTTAAATAAAATGTTTTTTTTTTTTTGAATATTTTTACTCGATTAGAATTAGAGTTTCAATTTTGGAAATGAATTATAGAAGAAAAAAATACACAAGCATATTCGTCATAAAATTGTATTTATCATAACTATACTCAACACACATACGCGAGAGATTATCTTTTTACCGAAAACAGCAGGAGCTTCCGGCTGCGTGTGGGTATTATCTGAAACACTGGCGTTGATTTGATAGAACGAATGCTGTCCGTCGTTCCTGGTTTGATGTTGTATTTACCGAGAGGTGGACACCGGTCTTGGATGGAACGGTATATAATTTTTCGGCTCTGCTTCTATCCGTCACAGTATTTGCCAAATCCGGCCGGAACCAGACCCATTCGAACGATGATGATTTCCAAATGTTAGCTCCTGCTGCTCCTGGTCCATTTTGATGGCTCTGATCCTCGATTTTACGCTTAAGAAACAATAAACAACGGATCAATTATTAGATAATATTTTTATATAATTGATTGCTGTTTTTACAGTTTTTAGTTCTTCTCATGTAAACAATCAACATATGTGAATTTTGATAGACAGGTGGCAGAAAATTTTGACATGTCTCTTAAAAGGTGCAAACAAGTTCTTCGCGTTACCAAGATGATTCCGTAACGGTTCATTAGAAAGTGCTAAGCGAACGTTTGCACCTTTCTTGAATGAAGTTTCGTAAGATGCGCTTAGAAGTTCCGTAATCATCTTTTGCACCTTTTCAAAGGCGCTGAAGGTTTCTAGGTAACTTTTAAGGTAATATGAGCACCTGAAAGTCTCAAAACATCTTTTTTCAGCCAAATACGAACTTTGTAATTCCATGCTTAAGTAAGTGAGCGACTTTTGGTTGCTTGGGATGGCAAAACTATGACAAATGTGAAAAAAATATGACAAAATTATAATCAAAATTTGACAATAAAATAACCTGACAGAACTTAGGATAAGGATAACTATTTGACTACTAATTTACAAAAATGACAAAGTAATAAAAAAAATTTACAATAAAATCACAAAACTGACACATATATAAAACTATAAAAAAAAATATTTCAAAGGTGGTAAAAAAATGGCAAAAATTTGACATTAAAATGAAAAAATAAGACAAACAGGCTAGAATATGACAAAGTCCTGAAAAAAATATGACCAAAATTTGACAAAATAATGACAAAAAACTGACAAAATTATGAAGAATGAGATAAAAATACAACAAAATACTTTTAAATATATGTAAAAAAAATAACAAATTGATGACAAATACGAAATTAGAATTACAAAAGTTTAACAAAAAATGTCAAAAATCCTAAAATATAATGAAGAATGTGTTACAAATATATCGCAAATATGACGAAAAAATGACAAAATATGACAAAGACAAATCTATGGGCTTGTGATATGTGTAGCGCAATTGGCGAGTTCAAATACAAGAGTAATCATTGAACACAGTTGTACCGGGTAAGACTTTCAGTATGAAGAGAAGATGGTAAAACGACTATAATCGAACGAAAAAAGACAACTATAAAAAAACTTACAATCAAATGAACAAAAATCTGACAGAACCATGAAATAAATACGACAAATTGCAGATTTATGTTATTTTATAGCAACATTTTGTCATATTTGTAAATTTTAATTAGTTATTATATTTGTCATATTTTTATATTTCATTTGTCATATTTTCCATAATGTTGTCAAATATTTGTCAAAATTTTTATTTCGTGTTTTGTTAGTTTTTGTTTTTTAGTTTAGTTAATTTCTATAAATTTTTTCAGATTTTTTTTTTAATATTTTGGTCATGGCTTTACCATTTTAATGTCACATTTATCAAAGTTTTGGTATATTTTTCTAATATTTTTGTAATATTTTTATCACCTTTGCCATATTTTTCTCAAAGTTTTGTCAGCGTTTCGTAATTTATGTTGTCATAATATTGTATAATTTCTCTCATAATTTTGTTATATTTTTGTCATAGTTTTGGTAGATTTTTTTTCATGCAATTTTCTGTCATTTGAAATATTTTAAAGTTGAGCGGAAGCCGCCGAATTGGATTTTAAGATGGCGTTTCATAGCGTCAGACTGCAAAATTCGACTTCTACAAATTGATTCCTTTCACCTAATACCCTCATTATGGGTGTTTTATACGATTTTCAGTCATTTAAAGCATTTTGATGTTAGGCTGAAGCCTCCATCTTGGTTTTGCGGAATTAACGTGGACTGTTTTTTTTTTGCGCGCGCGCGTAATCCCCGCTCACAGTTTTGATTCTGCAAATAAATTTGCAAAGATTTTTTCACGTGTGAATAGTTTTTGCAAGACATAGAAGATTTTTTTCAGTGTTGAACCGCTTCGCAATTCGCGTGCACTGTGGCCGGCCTTCAAAAACGAACTTGCGAAATTCATCCGGTGAATGAATATTCCGCTTCGCAGTTCGCTTCGCGCTCACTGTGTTCGTACCCTAAGGGTACGAACACAGTGAGCGCGAAGCGAACTGCGAAGCGAAATATTCATTCACCGGATGAATTTCGCAAGTTCATTTTTGAAGGCCGGCCACAGTGCACGCGAATTGCGAAGCGGTTCAACACTGAAAAAAACCTTCGGTGTTGCAAAAATTAATCACACGTGAAAAAGTCTTTGCAAATTAACAAAACTGTGAACGAGGAATACGTACCGCGCAAAAAAAAAACTAATCCGCGTTAATGGATCGATGGATGAAGCTATTTTACAGAGAGGTGTCGCCATCAGCGTTCAGAGCTGTCAAACCTCATGTCAAAGAAAACGACCTGCTTAATATTTCATATGGGCGAATTCAGCAGTTGGCTCTAATCGAAAAAAACGTATTTAAGATTTCCGAACATTTTAGAAATTCCTATTAAAAAATCAAGCACTATTTCTTCAAAAACTTATGCTAATTATTCGATTATTGTTCGTTGAATATCAAAAATAGTGCATTTTTCGGTAAGTTTTGATATTGAAAGTTTTACTCAATCTTGTTTTTTTTTATTTTATTTGTATCTTGAGGATTTCCTCATATGATCGCTCGCTTTTTATCGATTTTGCAAATGCATTCTTCATTCGTTCGTACTCGAAAAACAAATAATATGCCATTTTACCACGAGGTGATGTAAGGTAAAAAAAAGATTGCTCATCTTATGTGTTTATGTTATAAATGATTAATTTGGAATAAAAGAATCTTAGTGCTTATAATTTAATTTACTAGCCCTTTATGACCATAATGACTAAAATTTTCATTTTGAGATTCTTATATTTTGTTAACTATATACATAGTTCCAATACGACCAACCCAAAAATCTGACTTTTTATTGTGCTGCCATCTGTTAGCAGCAATCAGTTTGTTTGAAAATGCGACAGATGGCATTGCCTTTTCCCTCTTTCGGTAGAATAATTCAGAAGGCCCTTAAATTAATCCATTCCGAAAAACTCAATCAATTAGTAACAGTCGAATTTTGCAGTCTTACGCTATGAAACGCCATCTTAAAATCCAATACGGCGGCTTCCGCTCAACTTTAAAATAATTTTAATGACTGAAAATCGCGAAAAAAAACAACTAAAACTATGACATAAATATAACAAAATTTAGAAAAAAAAAATAGAATTTTATAATAACAAATATTACGAAACGCTGACAAAAACTTTAATAAAAATATGGCAAAGGTGATAAAAATATTACAAAAATATGAGAAAAATATACCAAATCTATGATAAATTTGACATTGAAATGGCAAAGCCATGACCAAATTAAAAAAAATCTGACAAAAATTTATAAAAATTGACTAAATAATAACAACAAATTAGTAATAATGCCAAAACTCGAAATAAAAACTTAGACAAATATTTGACAACATTATGGAAAATTTGAAAAATGAAATAAAAATATGACAAATATAATAACTATAAATCAAAAAATCAAATACAGACCCCGTTCGTTTTTGGCAACACGCCCGAAAATTTTATGTTGCCAAAATCGAATGTTGCCAAAATCGAACGGTTTTTTTTGTCACTTTATAATTTTTGATTTTTAATTCAAATTAGTCAAAATTGATGTAAAACCTTATATTAGCATACAATTTTTCAATTTGACTCAATTATATTAGTTACTAGCTGATCCCGTACGAACTTCGTTTCGCTTTAAATCATTGGTACGTCAAAATGAGTTTAGAAAATGAGTTCGAAACATTCTTTCAACAATTTTTGGGAAAAAATTCAACAGTGTTTAAAGTCGCTATTATTACTATTACTTGAAATTCAAATTAAACGGTTGATTGGATTTTTATTAAAATTTATGTGAGAGTGTTTTCTTCTCGATCGGATGCAAAATCTAGACATTATGGCAGAAACATGTCCTATTTGTTTATGTGCACGACTCTTTTGCTTGATCTTCACACTTAAATTGGTATCAATTAACTGCCTCGAACAAAATTATTGCACAAAACACTGAACTTTTAATGAAACCCTCTTTTTCTGTCCCGTGGCTCGAAATTCGATAATTAAAACCAATTTTACGTTCCTCACAACTCCCTTGTGCCATTTTTTTTTCAAATTATATGTAAAATAACGTCAGGAACTTGCAAACAGTGAACAGTGAATATAGACGCCCTTTGCGCCGACCCTTGACACGGAACATGCTACCTGGAGTCAACTGCTCATAGTTTATAAACCTCATCTGAACATTTTCATCTCAATCCGATGCATGATCACGACAATATCGCTAAAACAGTGAGCAACTAACATGGACGGCATTTTTTTTACCACGATTCAAAACTTGACTCCTGAAATCAGTTATCTTTTCTGTTAAACTCCCATGTGTCAATTTTGATTACAATTCTATGCTCAATCAAGAGAATATCGTAAAAACAGTGAACAGATAATAACCCCTTTTGCCGACCCCTGAGTCAAGATTTGAAATGCGGATATTTTGATCTCAATCCAATGTAGAATAACGTCAAAATCGCAAAAACATTAAAGTTGGGTATGGACGACTCCTTCAGCCGACCCCTGACCCTAAAATCGATTGCTCGTCTCTCAAAACACTCATGTGCAAATTTTCATCACAATCCAATGTAAAATAAAGCCAATATCGCAAAAACATTAATCAGTGGATATGGACGACCCCTTTTGCCGACCCCTAACCCTAAATTTGATAACTGTAATGGATTGCTCGTCTCCCAAAACACTCATGTGCAAATTTTCATCACAATCCGATGTATAATAACGTCAATATCGCAAAAACATTAATCAGTGAATATGGACGACCCCTTTGGCCGACCCCTGACCCTAAATTTCATAACTGTAACCGGTTGCTCGTCTCTCAAAACACTCATGTGCAAATTTTCATCACAATCCGACGGAAAATAACGTCAATAACGTGAAAACAATATTTGTCTCGTATGGACGACCCCCTTCAGAAGGGGTCGTCCAAAAATCTAAAAACATTTTTCATCATTCCTGGTCCTAATGAGCATCCATGCCAAATTTCAGATCTCTAGCTCTTAAGGCGGCTGAGCCTATAGAGGACAAACAAACAAACAAACAAACAAACAAACATACAGATAATTCCTTTTTATATATATAGATAAGCAGTAAAACATGGAAAAATTCTTTTTTTTACTGTTTAAAACTATCAAAATTAAGCCGAATGAAAAAATTTCATGCTAATATTACGTTTTACAGTACTTTTTATTGATTTGAAATGAAAATAAAAAATAAAAAAAAACACAAAAAACGTCTTAATTGGATGTTGCCAAAAACGAACGGTTTTTGCTCGGATGTGGCCAAAATCGAATGTTGCTAAAATCAAGCGGGGTCTGTATGACAAAATTTTGAAATAAAATAACATAAATCTGGCAATACTATGACCAAAATCTTACAAATGTGATAAAAATATATGCAACAAAAATATGAAAAAATTTTACAAAACTATGATAAAACAAAACAAAACTATGACAATTGACAAAGGTTGTCATAGTACTGTAAGATTTTTATCATTTTATTTTAATTTTTGTCATAATTTTGTCATGTTTTTATTTGTCATATTTTTGTCATAGTTCTGTCAGATTTTTTATTATTATTATTATATGTTCGAATTTGTCTTATTTTTTCAAATTTTGTGATTTTTATTTTGTATTTGTCTTCATTTTGTCATTTTTCTTACATATATTTGAAAGTATTTTGTTATATTTTTATCTCATTTTTCATAATTTTGTTATATTATTGTCATTATTTTTGACAAATTTTTGTCATATTTTTTTCAGAACCTTGTCATATTCTAGTCATTTTGCCTTATTTTTTGTCAGATTTTTGTGATTTTATTGTAAATTTGTTGTTATTATTTTGTCATTTTTGTAAATTTATTGTCAAATATTGGTCCTTATATTAGTTCTGTCAAGTCATTTTATTGTCAAATTTTGATTATAATTTTATCATAATTTTTTTTTCTCATTTGTCATTGTTTTGCCATTTCTGTGATTTTTTTCTCATATTTTAGTCTAATTTTGTAATATTTGTCATATTTTTGGCTCAATTATTTAACCACATATGGCGTGTTTTATTCAAAGTTTTGTCATTTGTCACTATTTTTTTGTCATATTTTTGAATTTTAGTAATAGTTATTCATATTTTCCCACAGTTTTGTTCTATTTTTGTCAATATTACTTTAGTTTTATAACACTTGTTATATTTTTGTTTATTTATTTCAGTGCATTTTTGCAGTTCTGTCAAAATTTTCGTCAATAATTTTTCATCTACTTTTTTATCCCTTTTACTCATTTCTTATATTGTGGATGGACCTTACGATTTTCAGTTATTTATTGCATTTTGACTTAAGCGGAAACCGCCATCTTGTATTTCAAAATGGCGTCGGACAGCCAAATTTGACTTCTACTTATTGAGCCCTTTCATCCAATACCCATATTGTGGGAGTTTCATGTGCTTATCAGTCACTTCCAGCATTTTAAAGTTGAGTGGAAGGGGCCATATTGGATTTCAAGATGGCGTCGGATAACGAATTCCAACTTCTATCCGTTCAACCCCTTCACTCTATACACATATTATGGGGCTTTCATGCCACCGGTCGTTTATTGCCAGTTATAATTTGTTTCAATTGAAAAAGACTGAAACCGCGTTTGTTTCGAAAATCCGCGCTAAAAAACCGTGCATTTTTCATTACCAACATAGAAACGGCAATGATAATTAAATAAATAAACTTTTGAAAAATATTTTATTGATAAATCATTTTACGATAAAAAATATCCGAGAGAATATTTTCAGTGTATGGCCGGATGAACAGGATGAATTCGCGCGATCCAGCCGGGTCTTCGCACGAAAATTCGCTTGCACTGTGGCCGGTCGATGTTTTTTTCAACGTGTTTAAATGAGAAGCGGTTTTTCGCGCGAATTGGAAATTCGCTTCGCACTTCGCACCGCGCTCACTGTGAATTCGACCTAAGAGCAAACGCACCAATACGGGAGTATACGCGGCCCGGTTTTGCTCATTTCAGCGGACCGGTTTTGGGATACACACTCTTTCGCGCACCAGGCGGCAGCATTTATTATTTTTAAATTTAGTATTGCACTGAGAAAACTTTTGCAGAAAATCTTAAACTTTAATTAATACGGACCGAGTAAATTTTCGGAGTACCCGAATAGCAAAGACCATGGTATTAAGATAACCGAACAATGATTTTCAGTTTAACAATAAACTTCATCGGTTTTTAATTGTTTTTGAAAATATCAGAAACACGGTATTACAATAATTTTATTGTGATTATTATTGTTACAGTGTACTTCATGGTGAAAAGAAGATCCAAACCAAATCAAACATTAGTAAAATTTTGCTAGTTTTGAGCATAACAATTTTTTCGTGTATGAGTTTTGTTTTTGTGCAGCCCGCCATTTTGGCCAAAATAATATTTTTGTTCCGCTGACAATTTTATTGTGAAAACGACGTGGTAAGTCCCTTTTTATGAATAACTAGGTTTTTTTTCAACTCATAATTTTTTTTTTACAGATTTTTAGCAGTTCCGCGGCGCCGCTTCTACAGCGAAAATGGGCGGAGGCATTTGCGACTACTTGGGTACGATGACAGATTGGCCACAAAAATCTATCAAAAACCACCCCAAACCAGTTGCTTCACTGGTTCACACCCATTGCAGTATGAGGACAACGATTCCGGTAATTTTCCGAGTGACAAAGCTATTGGGGGTGCTGGAACTTCGTCCGAGCTTCCTCCACCAATTCGTTCGCCACCAGTTCCGGAAACGGTATTCAAACTTATTGTTATAGACAACCTGGTTGCATACCTGTGTCCACGGAAATAAGCTATGTAAACGCCGTAGTAAAAAATCATCTGTCTTCACTAAAGGAATTCTCAATCTGGATGATATGCTGGAACGGAATGGAACGGATGATATGCTGGAACGAAACAAGCGGGCTCCTGAAAAGTATTGCCTCGACGTACTAATGTGGCAATGAGCATCATGGAGTGTGTCTGTAAGTATCTGTTTACTGGTACTTAAAACCTTTAAATTTGTGCTTATCAATATATTTTTTTTTTTTTTTCTAGCATACTCTGTGTACATCAATAGATTCATTCATTAGCCTTTATCGGGTGCGGTCGTGTTTCTCTCGCTAAGCCGAGTTCGTGAAATTTGCGCGGGGAAAGTGTCTAAAATCTCTCTTATGAACCGGAATTCTACGGAAAGGATTTGAAATTGTGTAATTGTGAAAGCGATGTAAGAATAAAGTGACAAAGTTGGTGTTTTTGTCCACAATTAAATCTGTAAGAATAGATTCCGTTGAAGCAAAGGAGCCTCCAAAAAGCTCAGGTGTTGATACGTGTGGGGTAGTTTTTGAATCACAAAAAGTGATGGTGGTTTTGAAGTGTGATGCGATATATTTGCCTGCCAGGCAATGGCTTCAATTTTAATACTTCTTTGAGTGTCGTCAGTTGACTTGGCATAAAAAATGGTAGATGTGAAATGTGTCTAGTGAAAAATTAGAAGTGCAAAAGAAGTAAGGGCCGGCATCATTTAGTTTTCCATTCCGCGACGTGTTCATTCATGAGCATGAGAATCTACCGGCTTGCTGCGATTGATCGCGATGAATTTGGGTTCCAACTAATTGATGTGACCGGTATGGCAATAAAGAAAGAGCAGTATATCGATTGATTAATGCGTGGGCGAGCACTGGCCATCTCAAACTGAGAAATCAAATGAAGGATGATGATTTACCTTGGTTTGTCGATGAAGTATAAAGTTTGAATTGTGTGCTACGTGGGAGTTTGCTACGGGAAATAAATTAATAATGAGTGGTTATGAAACCCGGTTGCGGTGATAGGAGAAATTACCAGTTCATTTCCCCAGAAGCAGAGTAGGCGCTTGCGGAAAGGAATCCGGCGAGGAAATTCCATGCTGCTATTTAACTATCTCTCTTTTACCCTGCTTTAGTAATATGAATCAGGTTATTGACTCACAAAGAATGGGATACATGTATACGTTCCCACAGGTGCAAGTGGGATGCAGATACCATAGATAAGATCCTATATGAAGTTTATTTCTCCTCTCTCTTTCCTTTAATCACTTGATGGTGGCTCGTAGTTTTCGCTAATAGAAAAATTCATTCAAATCAAGTAGGCGACGGTTATACCTCATTCGGGTCCGCATGTTGTTCGGGTGACCGAAGACACGATTCAAATCTATTCATAAAATAGCTAATGGCTCTACTACGGTACGGTAAACGCATGTTAATCCATTCGCCATATTTTCCCTCATATGCGGGAAAAATGAAATGAAATAATTCAAGATTGGGAAACAGTGTGGCTAAGAATCTATTCAAAATTTTTGGTATTTCATCTAATGACTATTTTTTTGTCTAGATTTTAAAAACGAGAATCCATTAATTGATTTTTGAAAATGATTAAAGCCAATAAAAATTTCACAAGTGCAAATTTTTAGAACCATGCCAATAATCATTTTTCTTCAGTATGCTCAACTTAAGGACTCATTACAATCCAAATCTCTGCTACAACAATCATATTTTTATAAAACTTAATTCAAAAACTTTTCACCCAATTGCTAGATAAAAAATATCCCGGCCTATAATATTTTTTACAAGTCTAAACTGAGCGTTTCTAGATGCAGCGGCGAGTTACGGGTCGGTGGAACAACATGCGACTCGTCGCAGGTTACAAAACGATTCAACCGTTACCTAGTATGGAATATGTTGTAGTTAATTTTTCATGATGAAATATGGTGAGTTATTCAATTTTAAGCTATCGACTTAGACATTGCCGTAAATATGCACTTCAGCACCGGATTCTATTTAGTCATAAATATTCATTCATTTTCAGATATTCATGGAATGTATAGTTCCAGTTATTATTACTGCAGTTTCAGTAAAAATTGTGCAGATTCTCTTTCCTCGAGTCTCACTGTTTACTTTTTATTTATATCACAATTAACTTCTGAATTCCTTGTAATTAAATTGATTATTTCCTAAAGCATGTACATCGCCAACATAATGTAAACATTTATTATAACATTTTTTTTATTCATTTACTTTGACAATATAACTTCCCTGAATTATTATTTGTAGGGCGTGGTCACTGTTCTTATTTTTTTGTACTTAAACTGAATTTATCATTTTCGATATTTTGTTCAAATATTTTGCTTCGCAATTTTTTAATAGTATAAAATTTTGTTATTTTAGATCAGATGGAAATAAGTATGGTTATGATACTGAATAAGGTCGGTTACAGCAAAGGTAAGCTTAGAGTATTTTGAGGTAAGATGGGTATAAAGGTAAGGTTATTCTGTTGTATAAATATTCCATTTGTTGACTATATTATATAAGAACGTCCAATCAGTTGCCAGCTGGGCAGGTATCTACACGCATGCGGAATACCTGTCAAAGATTTATAACACTGAAAATGTTATGAATTTTATACGGTTGCGAAACTGTTTGCTTGTTCTACAAATAAGACATACACATACACGAAATACATTCATTACATGACAGTTTAAACGAAGCCATGGTGTCGGGTATGTGGTATTTTGCATTGGAGATTGGCCGAACTAATAATCTAAAGAATGCAATTTAGCGCATACGTTGGCGAAACTGCGGTGAATCCGTGCACCCATGGTGGATTATCTACATACATACATACATACATACTCTGTGTACATCAATATTGTTAATGTGGACAAATTATACTGTAACCGAGCGTCGGGAACCAGTAATTCGAACTCCAGGTTTGGATCAGATTGGGCAGCCTATTTGCGACAGTTCTTGGTTCAGAAATCTCCCGTCAATGCAAAACAGTCAGTTTTGCAACAGTTTGTAGTCTGAATTTTGATAACTAGAGTTAAGTTCAAATCAGGGCTGAATTTTAGCAACAACAATCTTTATATTGAAAGGCAATTTAATCATTTATAAATTAAAGTAAAATTATTCTTAATTTCTTTTTTAATTAACTAGTTTGCTTCAGTTTTTCTTGTTTTAAGGAATTATATTCCTGATTGGCCGTGCTTTTGAATAAAAGTTTACAAAGTTTGTTCAAAAGCACAACTAATCGTGAATAAAATTCCTTGAAACGAGAAATAACTTAAATTTCCAATCCATAAAAATTAAATTGTTCATAGTAAACCATGAAATTTCATGGTTGAAACAATAATTATATACCATAGAAAAACCTTGATTTACATCTTCATTTCAACAATGGAAATAAACGGATTTTCATGGTTTTACTATGAAAAAGTGGAAGCTGTTATCACCATGAACTTCATATTTTTGAGCTTCCGAATGTATGGGAAATCGCCATTTTTTTCATGGTCACGCTGCATAACAATACCCCTTTTTCATGGTTATTTTCGCCAAAACAGTGAAATGTATGGTCGGAAACTATGAATTCCAATGTGCATTCACGGTATCGTGGACGATAATAAGCATTGTGTAAACCATGAAATTTATGGTTTGTGAATATGGAATTCATGGTTTTTTCATTGTACAATTCTATTCGGGTAGTCAGTTTTTTCGCTAAAATTTCGATTAATGTTGGTTTTAAAAGGGCCTGGGGGTTGTTGGCGGTTATTCGACGGGTTAGCTGCTATCCGTAACGTGACGTCAGATTCGACATCCTAGTTGAACATGCCGTACAGCAGCAGCAAGGCAAAGCAGCTTCGAGGGACCAGCAATTGGGTCCGGTGACGGGTGCAGCAAGAATTTTACAAGCCGGATGTTTTTACGGCACTTACGCACTTGCAACGCTCGGCCTCGTCATCATATTTATCGGATACCGCTTTCAAGTGGTATCCGATAGATCAACGCTTTCGGTAAAGCGTTGAGTTTTCCTACCGGTGTTTCCAATTACGTGTCACCCGTGTGCTGTGTACCCGAATAGCAAAGACCATGGTATTAAGATAACCGAACAATGATTTTCAGTTTAACAATAAACTTCATCGGTTTTTAATTGTTTTTGAAAATATCAGAAACACGGTATTACAATAATTTTATTGTGATTATTATTGTTACAGTGTACTTCATGGTGAAAAGAAGATCCAAACCAAATCAAACATTAGTAAAATTTTGCTAGTTTTGAGCATAACAATTTTTTCGTGTATGAGTTTTGTTTTTGTGCAGCCCGCCATTTTGGCCAAAATAATATTTTTGTTCCGCTGACAATTTTATTGTGAAAACGACGTGGTAAGTCCCTTTTTATGAATAACTAGGTTTTTTTTCAACTCATAATTTTTTTTTTACAGATTTTTAGCAGTTCCGCGGCGCCGCTTCTACAGCGAAAATGGGCGGAGGCATTTGCGACTACTTGGGTACGATGACAGATTGGCCACAAAAATCTATCAAAAACCACCCCAAACCAGTTGCTTCACTGGTTCACACCCATTGCAGTATGAGGACAACGATTCCGGTAATTTTCCGAGTGACAAAGCTATTGGGGGTGCTGGAACTTCGTCCGAGCTTCCTCCACCAATTCGTTCGCCACCAGTTCCGGAAACGGTATTCAAACTTATTGTTATAGACAACCTGGTTGCATACCTGTGTCCACGGAAATAAGCTATGTAAACGCCGTAGTAAAAAATCATCTGTCTTCACTAAAGGAATTCTCAATCTGGATGATATGCTGGAACGGAATGGAACGGATGATATGCTGGAACGAAACAAGCGGGCTCCTGAAAAGTATTGCCTCGACGTACTAATGTGGCAATGAGCATCATGGAGTGTGTCTGTAAGTATCTGTTTACTGGTACTTAAAACCTTTAAATTTGTGCTTATCAATATATTTTTTTTCTAGCATACTCTGTGTACATCAATATTGTTAATGTGGACAAATTATACTGTAACCGAGCGTCGGGAACCAGTAATTCGAACTCCAGGTTTGGATCAGATTGGGCAGCCTATTTGCGACAGTTCTTGGTTCAGAAATCTCCCGTCAATGCAAAACAGTCAGTTTTGCAACAGTTTGTAGTCTGAATTTTGATAACTAGAGTTAAGTTCAAATCAGGGCTGAATTTTAGCAACAACAATCTTTATATTGAAAGGCAATTTAATCATTTATAAATTAAAGTAAAATTATTCTTAATTTCTTTTTTAATTAACTAGTTTGCTTCAGTTTTTCTTGTTTTAAGGAATTATATTCCTGATTGGCCGTGCTTTTGAATAAAAGTTTACAAAGTTTGTTCAAAAGCACAACTAATCGTGAATAAAATTCCTTGAAACGAGAAATAACTTAAATTTCCAATCCATAAAAATTAAATTGTTCATAGTAAACCATGAAATTTCATGGTTGAAACAATAATTATATACCATAGAAAAACCTTGATTTACATCTTCATTTCAACAATGGAAATAAACGGATTTTCATGGTTTTACTATGAAAAAGTGGAAGCTGTTATCACCATGAACTTCATATTTTTGAGCTTCCGAATGTATGGGAAATCGCCATTTTTTTCATGGTCACGCTGCATAACAATACCCCTTTTTCATGGTTATTTTCGCCAAAACAGTGAAATGTATGGTCGGAAACTATGAATTCCAATGTGCATTCACGGTATCGTGGACGATAATAAGCATTGTGTAAACCATGAAATTTATGGTTTGTGAATATGGAATTCATGGTTTTTTCATTGTACAATTCTATTCGGGTAGTGATTAACAACTAATTGAATTGTAGGACGACTTAATTGAATAAAATAGTTTCAGATAAGAATCTGTTTTCGAATTAAGCTTGATTCCTTCCAAAACGCAAGGCACGGATATTTCCTAACACATGGACCCGAAAAACAAAATTTAACAAACTAAACAATTTAACTAATATTTAACTTTATTTGTTTATTATATTTATATTAAAATCATACTTTTCCAACAAATTCAACTTATTTTTCTATCCAATGTGCTGTCTGAAAGAGTTGCTGCTCCGAAAAACTGGGTCCCATTAACTGCAAACTTATTGAGAGACCTCGTTTCGAAAGCCGAATCGGTAGAGACAATGCTGGAGTGCCACCCATATTGGCCGGTTGGGTACAGAAATCTTGCACAGCGCACTGGTCTCGATTATTACTCCCAGAAAAATCCTCGAAGCTTCACTCAAGGTGGGGTTGAAGTCGACAATTCCACAATAATTTTCGAGATTCCTATTGGATCCACCTGTGTCTGAATCCAGACACCAGAGGCAACCAGAGGAACAGATACCAGAGGCCACTGCTACTGCCGATCCACCGGAACTACCCCCGGCAATTCTAAAGCCGTTATCGTTAAATTGCTCGCTCCAGTATTTTTTTTTGTTGGGCCAAATATAGAATCGACGGTTCCTGAACCCATTCTAAACTGGTCCATGTTGGTTTTGCCAAAAAAGATAGCACCCCGATCGACCAGTCGCTGATATATGTTTACATTGTAGAGGGGTACGAATCTCTGAAGCACTCGAGAAGCGCAAGTCGTGATACCATCGGCACAAAAGTTGTCCTTAGATAAATACGAAGAAGTTATTTTTACAGCACATTAAAGAAAATCGAATTATAAACTGTTACCTTCACTGCTATAGGAACCCCATCGCTCCGCCTGGGATAGACAGGGATGAGACCGGTGCCAACTGAGACTGTGGAAGTCTTCAACTTCCATCCTGAAAAACATTACCGCTTCCGGTAGCAGAATGTTTGGTCACCGAATGATTCCTGGAAAACAAAAATCAAAATCAAAACAAAAAACATTGGTCTTAGCGAAAAAAAAGCCACCATCTGATATATGCTCCAGCAAATTTAACAGTAGCCCCGCGAGTTGCTCCACGGCTTTTTCATGAGCCTGTACTGGTACGGGAGGGTTTCCATCCGCCGTTTGCGGCCAACCTTGGGAGACGGATGAAGGCAAAACATGCCCGACTGTTCGAAGGCCGTTCGACTCATACTCATATGTAAGGGTTTTTTGCTGCACTTGTTGCCGGTAACTCTCGGCGCACTGGAGCACTGTGTGAGCTGGCGGATTCTTCAATAATGCAGTGCTTGGTGGTCGTGCTGTTCAGGTGATGAGGAATGTTTCTCTATTTCTTTCTATAGAACGATGAGCTGCTGTCGTCGTTCTCCACCGATGCACCTCTCGGAAGCGGAGAAAGTTTGGGCTGGTCCAGCTTGGCCGGTAGTGTAGCGTTGTTGTTTTCGAAGCACGACGACTAAAAATTAAAATGGTACAATTATGGTCCGTGACAAACTGAACTGAATCGGAATGTAAACAAACTCTACACGCTGAACGTAGTTTGGTTATACTCAGCATCAAACGGTAGAATTTTTTCAGTGCATGTTTGCTCTCGCCCCTTTCTTGTGAGCAAATTTGGTGATTTTGTCGGTCCCGACGGCAACGGCCCTATTTTACTCACCATCATACTAACCCCCGGTGCGGTATCAAAGTGATTAAACTCGTGAGCATTTTCACTTTGCTCGCGATTGCTGCGGATGCCCTAAGGCCGATGACATAGTGAGTGCGATGCGATGCGAACCGGCGAATGCGATTCAATGCGGCGAACCACATTCGATGAAAAAGTATGTGAATCGCTTAAACCTTACATACTCAACGCGGCGAAGCAGATGTCAATTTGTTCCGCCGCTCGAGTTCGCATTAGCCGCGTTCGCCAATTCGCATCGCATCGCTCTCAGTATGTCATCGGCCTAAGAGACCTGCGCTAAACCTGGAAAAATCGTATATATGTAGGAACAGTATCCAAAACAAATCTGTGAGCTTCCGGAATTCATTCAAATCACTTTGGAATGGCCAACAAAGGTGGAAATGAGCAATAAGCATGCAGTCTAAGATGGTTCTTTTACTTTAATTGGTCGTTGAATTATTAAACATAAAGTCCCTGCACTTTTTGTTCAAATGGCGTACCACAAATTACTGTTGAGTTTATTATTTTTACCTTGTGGCACTGGTAATCTTGCATGTTTTAAACGATTTTTTTTAAATTGTTCAGAAAAATAATCCATTGCAAAAACTATAAATTTTTAATATAAAATTTATATATCTCTAGACCAAAACATTTTTTTTTTCATTCGTTCCGCGTCGCTTGTAGAAGACAGTCGAGTTTGCGTTCAAGTGCTATCGTGTGCGAGAAGAAGTTTAGAAGCTGTTTGAAATCCGGGTATAGTTACCGTACGAGCAGTTTTGGAGTTACGAGCAATTGCAAATTAAGTGCGATAAGTTATTAAAGTTATCCGCGTGTGTTTTGCCAAGGTAAAAAGGATTCTTTATCCACCGCATCACCCTCGAAGCTGACCGCCATTATCATCACCATCATCGTCTTGTAGACAATAGGCATTGGTACCGTGCATGGTCATCAGACAACACAATAGACCTCGCTGTTGGTTCGAAAACAGATCGGTACAGTGTGTACCAAATAAGTATACCTTTACACTTTCTACCAATTTTTTTTTTTTTTTTTTTTTTTTTTTTTTTTTTTTTTTTTTTTTTTTTTAACTTTTTTCCCTTTTTTAAATTTTTTCCCCTTGTGTCTGTTATAATTTTTTCTCTGTTTATTATCGAGTTTATAAGGTTTCGTTCTCCGCGCTAGCCCGGTATGTCGGAAAGTAACCGACTATCGGATGACGACGGCGAGGATGATGAGCACCCTCCATATCGGGAAGAAATCCCTTCCGAGGAGTTTGAAGATACCCCCATCCAACCGATGTACCTATCGGACACAGAAGATTCCCCTCCCCCCGCCCCCAATGCAATCCAACAACCCTTTAGATTCGGCAATTCCCTCTCAACGTCTGAAAATCTTCCCCAAACATCAAACCAGGCTAATTCCTCCTTTGAAAACGATTCAATGTTGCCGAAATCTGCTCCTCGCCGTCGGGTTTACCAAAATGAATCGACGGGACCCTGGGTAGTCTATTTCCGGTCCAAATCAAAACCTCTAAACATAATTTCGATTTCCCGAGACCTCGACCGATCGTACTCTTCCGTAGTCAGCTATCAGCCGATGAGTCGGAACAAAATGCGCGTTGTTGTTGGTAGCTTGAAGGAAGCAAACGCCATTGCTTGTGACGAGAGGTTTACGATCGAGTACCGCGTTTACGTTCCCGCTCGTGACGTGGAAGTTGACGGAGTGGTAACGGAAGAGGGTTTGACCGTCGATGACCTAATGGAATCAGGGGTTGGCCGATTCAAGGATCCTGCTCTTCCAACGGTCAAGGTGTTGGACGCGCGTCAACTAAAATCAGCATCAGGCGAGGGGGAAAAACGGACGTTTTCCCTGTCAAACTCTTTTCGGGTTACCTTTTCCGGCACTGCACTTCCACATTACGTTGCGATCGGGAAGGTTCGTCTACCTGTGAGACTTTATGTGCCTTCGGTTATGTTCTGCCAGAACTGCAAGCAGTTGGATCATACGGCCGCCTACTGCTGCAATCAGGCACGCTGCTCTAAGTGCGGGGAGAAGCATGCGGAAACTTCGTGTACAACAAAAGCAACAAACAGGTGTTTGTATTGCACTGGTGAAGCATCTCATGCTCTCTCGGCGTGCCCTAAGTACATATCGCGCCGGGAAAAAATCAAGACTTCTCTGAAAAATCGAGTAAAAATGTCCTATAGAGACATGGTTTTGAAGTCTTTGCCAATCGTCTCAGAGAACCAGTTTGACCTTCTAAGCGAGAATGAGTCCGAAGGGGAGGATCCATGTGAAGGAACATCAACTGGGCCATTTTTAAAAAATAATGTTTCACAGGCTCCAAAAAGGAAACGCATTACTAAAACACAAACCGGATTAGCTGCCAGCAAAATTAAAATTAAAAGAAATTCTCAAAGTGGAAATAGTAATTCTGCCCCTCCTATTCAGAGTCCTCCGGGTTTTAATCCGTCCCCGAAGGACTTCCCTCCACTTTCTGGGAAGTCAAAACCCCAGGCTTCCCTTCGAAATTCAGGCCCATCAGTAGCTAACAGGAATGCAACAATTCCCAGAGAAACTGCACCTGACCCATCGTCAAATGGTTTTCCCAGCTTTTCGGCTGATGGTAAGATGAAATTCTCGGAAATTGTTGCGTTCATTCTGGACTTTTTCAGTGTACCAGCAGGATGGAGGACTATGATAAATATGTTTGTACCCCTTTTGAGAGAATTCTTGAAAAAGAAAGCTCTCACTATGACCCTCATCGCAGAAGCAATTTCTTTCGATGGATAATTCATCCAATGAGGGGAGAGAAATTGTTTCGGTATTGCAATGGAACTGCAGAAGTATTTTACCAAAATTAGACCCATTTAAAATATTGGTACACAATTTGAATTGTGATGTGTTTGCCTTATGCGAAACTTGGCTCTCTCCAAACGTAGAATTTCCCTTCCACAGCCACAACATAATTCGCCTGGATCGTGATGGTCAAAGAGGGGGTGGCGTTCTTTTGGGGATCAAGAAATGCCACTCTTTCTATCGTATTCCACTACAACCATCTCCAGGTATTGAAGTCGTCAGTTGCCAAGCTAGAATTAAAGGCCAAGACCTTTGCCTAGCCTCGGTATATATTCCGCCAAATTCAAGCGTGAGCCGGAACCAATTGGCGAATATTCTTTCACTTCTCCCAGAACCCCGGTTAGTTCTGGGAGATTTCAACTCCCATGGCGTGGGCTGGGGTAGCTCACGTGATGATGATCGTGCTAACTGCTGTGCGACGACTTCAACATGACTGTCTTAAACAATGGGGAAGTGACTCGAATTAATGGATCCCAAACACAGCATAGTATTTTAGATATTTCTTTAGCTTCTTCCTCTCTGAGCTTGGATTGTACGTGGAAGGTAATCCAAGACCCTCAGGGAAGCGATCATTTGCCTATCCATATTTCTATCACCAGTGGTCGTAGTCCACCCGAAGAGATCAATATTCCTTATGACCTCACAAAGAATATTGATTGGAAAAAGTATGCATCGGGTGTAAGCGACGCCATCGACTTAATGGAAGAACTGTCTCCGGAGGCAGAGTACAGTTTTATTTCTGGAACAATTGTGGACTGTGCAATCGGAGCACAGGTCAGACGGAATGAAAGTTCGACGATACAGAAACGGCCTCCCACTCCGTGGTGGGATGGAGATTGCTCACGCGCGCGAGGTGAAAAATGCAAGGCGTTTGTTGAGTTTCGCAGAACCGGATTGCCAGAGAAGTTCCAACGTTACTTGGCCTTGGAACGCAAGTTCAAGAACTTGATCAGGGGAAAGAAACGGGGGTACTGGCGGCGATTCGTGGATGGGTTATCTCGAGAAACGTCATTGAACACGCTTTGGAGAACGGCACGAAACATGCGAAATCACACTCCTTCGAACGAAACTGAAGAAAGTTCAAGTCGATGGCTGATACAGTTCGCGAAAAAGGTCTGCCCGGACGCAGCACCAGCTCAGAAACTCTATCGGGATACAGAGAATAGTTCCGAAACGGAGGATCAATTCTCGATGGTCGAACTTTCACTTGCGCTCTGGTCTTGCAACAATTCAGCTCCCGGACTGGACAGAATCAAATTCAACTTGTTGAAGAATCTGCCAGATACCGCTAAGAAACGCTTGTTGAATTTATTCAATAAGTGTTTGGAGCTGAACTTTGTTCCGCATGACTGGAGACAAGTGAAAGTCATCGCCATCCAAAAACCGGGAAAACCAGTTTCTGATTACAACTCGTATAGGCCGATTGCAATGCTCTCGTGTCTCCGGAAATTGCTCGAAAAAATGATTCTCTTTCGGCTGGATAAATGGGTTGAATCAAACAATCTGTTGTCAAGTACACAATTTGGATTCCGTAGAGGCAAGGGTACGAACGACTGTCTAGCATTACTTTCATCAGAAATTCAATTGGCGTTTGCCCAAAAAGAGCAGATGGGGGCAGTATTTCTGGACATCAAAGGGGCATTCGATTCGGTGTCCATAGAAGTGCTATCTAGTAATCTTAACTCTTGCGGACTTTCACCAATTTTGAACAATTTTCTATATAACCTGTTGTCTGAAAAAATCATGCATTTTAGCCATGGAGAAACCAAAGTTGAACGAATTAGTTACATGGGTCTACCCCAAGGCTCATGTTTAAGCCCCCTGCTATACAACTTTTATGTCCGAGAAATCGATGCTTGTATGGCACAAAATTGCACGCTAAGACAGCTTGCGGATGACTGTGTTGTTCATTTCACAGGTAAAACAGAGACTCAAATAAAACCTCCGCTACAAGAAACTCTAAATAATTTATCACATTGGGCCAGGAATCTAGGCATCGAGTTTTCGCCTAGTAAAACCGAGTTAGTAGTTTTTTCAAGGAAGCATTCCCCTCCTCAAATAGAGCTCCTTATGATGGGTAGAACTCTAACTCAATCTCTTAGTTTTAAATATTTGGGTGTCTGGTTCGACTCTAAATGCCTCTGGGGAAAACATATTAGGTACTTGACTCAAAAATGCCAAAAGAGAATCAATTTTCTTCGAACGATTACTGGAACCTGGTGGGGTGCTCATCCACAGGACCTCATCAGGTTATACCAAACAACGATACTGTCGGTCATAGAATACGGAAGCTTTTGCTTTGGGTCCGCCGCGGAAACCCATTTGATTAAACTAGAACGAATACAGTATCGTTGTTTGCGTATTGCCATGGGTTGTATGCAGTCGACACATACGATGTGTCTCGAAGTACTGGCGGGAATAATGCCGTTGAAAAATCGGTTCTTCGATTTATCGCTACGTTTCCTAATTCGAAGTGAAACTATGAATCCTTTGGTGATAGAAAATTTGGAAAGGCTTATGAATATTAATCCGCAAGTAACATATGTAAATAATTATAAAACTTTTATTCAATTAGAAATAAATCCTTCTTTATTAAATTCGGACACGAGTCACTTTTACCCGAGTAGCAGTTCCTTGATAAGATTCGATCTGTCCATGACCGCTGACATCCGTGGAATACCAGATCACGTCCGACCCAACATTATTCCTTCAATCTTTGCTTCAAAAGTACGTGAAATTGATCCTATAAAAATGTTCTTTACTGATGGTTCTAGAATCGACAATGCGACTGGCTTCGCAGTGTATAATGAGGGCTTTGAAGCTTCGTTCAAGCTTCGAGAGCCATGCTCCGTTTACACTGCTGAACTAGCCGCTATTTACTGCACCTTGAAACACATTCGCACACTGCCCGCAGACCACTATTTCATCTATTCGGATAGTCTCAGCTCCGTTGAGGCAATTCGATCGATGAAACTGATGAAGCGCTCTTCCCATTTTTTGCTGGAAATTTCAGGGATATTGGGCGCTCTGATAGAAAATTCGTATAGGATTACCTTAGCTTGGATCCCGTCCCGCATAGGTTAATATGATACTATGAATCTTCCGAATTATTCTTTTCTGATTACATTAATAGTAACGTTCCCAGATGCGTCTTGGCTCGATGTGCTGTTGCTAGAACGGATAAAATATTATTTCTGGAAGATACGATTAATATTCTGAAAAACAAATTGATTATTTTTGCAACGCGCCGAAATGATAAAAAAATATTTCTGAAAGATACAATTAATGGTTTTAAAGATAAGCTGCGTATTTTTGCAACACGCTCCAATTTTTCTGCTGTCATAGAACACGCGGTCAGATTTAAAAGGTCTCGTGTGTATGGAGAGTGTTATTTTTGTGAAATTTGGATCCAATTTCAAGCCGAGGATCACAACAGGGCAAGCGTAGAGGTAATTTAAATCACATAAAATTCATTTTGTTCCGCGAAAGATTTCAGTGGGTTTTCGCACATTGTTCTAGGTTCGGAGGAAGAACGCTACTACCGAAAGCAGCGGGAAGCAGCACTACCGTAGCAGCAGCAGCAGCAAAAAAACCGGCAGCCACATGATGGTACCAACGATCAAGCGGCCACTTCCTCGAGATGGTGAAAAAACGATCAATGCAAGCAACACCCATGGGTATGAATGCATACGCTTACAAACAACATCCAGAAAATATCTGCCCATCAGGATACGATGAAAAGTATGTTACTCATTTATTTAAAATGAAATAAATGCATTGAAATGAAGAAAATCTTTTTCCTTGTTTCCGAAAATCGAATTAAAATTATGTAAAATTAACAAAAACCCATAAATCTTTTTATCGTTGAATGAGGATATGCTGTATCGTCATCGTTTTATAGGTGGATCATTAAAAAAAGATAACACGTATGATCGAATAGTTCGAAAAAAATTAATCTTCATTTAATCATAACTCTACTTAACGACCCGTTCACTGTATCGTTACGTGTGTCCAAACGATTCCAATACTATTTATGTAATCGTTCATTTATAATCCAATACTATTAGAGTAATCTTGATGGTGTCTCGGGAAAAAGATTACAGGAACGGTAGTTTTATGATACTGATTCATGCGGGGTCTCATTGTCTTATACAAGGCAATGAGAAGGCGGACTCATTGGCTAAGGTGGGCGCGTTACAAGGTGAAATCTTTGAGAGGATAATAACTAACAATGAATATTTTTCAATACCTCGCACTTTAGCGATTAACGCTTGGCAGTCTAGCTGGGACAATGGCACAAAGGGACGTTGGCTCCATACGATTATCCCTAAGGTTCCGACGAAGGCATGGTTTAAGCATTTTAACTTGAGTCGAGACTTCATTCGCGTGATTTCTCGGCTCATGTCAAATCACTGCTGGCTTGACGCGCACTTGTTTCGTATTAATCTCGCTGCAACCAATGTTTGCGTTTGTGGGGATTGCTACCACGACATCGATCATGTTGTATGGACGTGTGAAAGGTATGGTCAAACGAGGGCTTGGCTACTGGATACCCTTAGGGCCCGAGGTAGATTACCTGGGGCTCCAATTCGAGACATTCTGGCAAACTTAGATTTTGGATATTTGTTCCCAATTTACAAATATCTCAAGCTGTCTGACTTGGTCGTTTAGTCCGCTTACCCACGTAAACTCTCCCCTTGTGTGTTCTTCATTTAATGTCTGTTTTGTTTATTTATTAGTACTACCTCTCATCCAACGGGTTCGACACATTCCTGAAGAAGGCTGGCCAGAAGGTTGGAAACCGATACCATGCAAACCGTAGCTACCGAAACCACAGCTAAAGGAGGCCACCACCGGACCCTAATGGAAAACTGATACTGAAGAATAACCCCTATAAACCCCTTCCTTTTTCCTTGTTTAAAGTTTTTTTTTCTAACTGTTGAGTCGCCGCGACTATTACGGCCCCCTTCCTTACTAACCAGTGAATCGAATACCCTCGGCACATTTAAACTTTGTAAAAGTAAAAGGCCTTTAATAAACTAGTTATAAATAAAAAAAAAATAAATAGACCAAAACATGAAATCTATTCATAAAAATTTATATCTAGAGTTTGTTTTGATTAGGTCGTAAGAACCATTTTAAACAAAAATTAGTTATTGACTGCAAACGATAGATAAACACGTATTCTATGTTAGATAAAAATTTGGATTCATTCAGTCAATAAATAACTTGAATATTAAGATTAGAATTTAAGACGTATAACGACTTTCTTATTTTTGAGTGCGATTTGGTTTTAACATCCTTTTGCGTTGCCTTGCATCCGCTCTTTCGAAGCTGCGCTGCTGCCATCTGGGGTAGTACGATGTAGCGTGAGCAACATTCTGGGTGAACGATAAATTATAGACAACTTTACATTGTTCGAGTTAAGTTTTCATAAATCCAAATGATTTTGAAAAAAAACACTCCTTTGAAAAATTGGAGTTTGTTTTAAAGTAAATTTAAATAAATTAGCCTGGTAGGAGAGTCAATTCTATCTGATAATTCCATTTTAAAAAAGTCAGTCGGTCAGAGAAAACTAACATGGGGCCGTTCAGATACCACCTGGACAACTTAGGGGGGAAGAGGGGGTATGAAAATCTCCACGGAGAGGGGGGTAGAGGTTTGAGTAGTGTCCACGTGGACATACTTACTTTCAAAACATTTTCTTAAGGTGAATAAATATTAAGATGTTTTAATCAAAATCTTAAAATTGCAAAGCTTTCCAGTTTAAGTTTAAGCAACTAGTAGCCACTTGAAAGCAAGTTATAAATATGATAATTTTGAAATTAATAATAATTATAATTATAACAAATTAGATTAAAAAAAACAATTTCAAATCTGTCCACGTGGATATACGGGGAGGGAGGCAGGGGTTTGCCAAATGTCCACGGAGGGGGAGGAGGGGGTCAAACATCTCATTTTTCTGTCCATGTGGTATCTGAACGGCCCCTATGTGAATCAATCTTTTCGTCCATTTTCTGAACATTTAATTTTTGCCAATAATCAATATTTTTTATCATATCTTCATATTAAACTTTATGCGATTCTCGTTGGTCTATATAAAAGAACGATTTTCTCGTTGTTACTTTAAACTATAACTATTGGATTTGGTTTAGTTGTTTCATTTTATAAATACGTTATTTAAAAATTTAAATAGTTTCAGCCTAAGACAGTATAAAATGTTAAGTTTTAATTTAAAATTTTCTACGGCTAGTGGTTGTATAAATATAATTTTCAATAAAGTTTTCCGAAAAAAAAATGAGATCATGAGGTCCGATAAAAATACAAAACATTTTATAACCCTTGAACGATGGCAATTGAAAAGCATTTAAGTAAACTTGAATTGTGTAGTAATCCAAGGATATAATTTTTTTTCATGTCAACCACCATCAAATATAAAAATCCGCTTTCCAGCTTTAAAATTATTACGCCTGATTGTATGCAGCTGCAGAAGGAAACCTAATAGAAAATAGCAAAAATTTATGTTTTTTCGAATAAAAAATTCTACCTTACCAATTGTTGGGTCTTTCCCAAATTTTAAAGGAACGTTAATTGACTACTCTTTTAACAAACTGCAATTGAAAATGTGCATTTGGCTCGAGTTTTCATTCAAAAATATGTGAAATACTGAGAATAGTTTTTGGAGTAGTAAAAAATTGACCTTTTTTGATGTCGATTTGCGATGCTTCACGGTACATACACATTTTCTCCTATAGCTCACAATAATCTCTGAACCTTCTACTCCAAATCTGTATCCGTCATTTTCTGAAAATCCTAACCAAATCAAAGAAAATAATGATTTATTAGAAGCTAGTATTTCCACCCGTTTGTTTACATTTTCTTGCACACACACGTGCTGTCAAAAATTAGCTTCGAAATCGCGAATTGTCGTGCATGCAAAAGGTCCCAAAATAACAGTTCGGCGAGCTGGTTTATGGGTCCTTTTGCATTTTCGCGGAAAGTGCAGTATCAAGAGCCGCAAAATTAAAAGTAGCAATCAGGAATCATTCATAACCCAACAAACATTTTTGCTGATTAAAAACGCCAATTCTCTGATCGTATGCTGTTTTGAGGTGCTGATTGCTGTTTCAGCTTTCTGACTGAAGAAAGAAATATTTCAGCGCTGTTTCAGCATATAAGGAAGTTTTATTTCAGCCAATAGAAAGTAGGGGAAAATTGACTGAAGAATAACTCGTTCAGCCTTTGTCCAACCATTTTTGACACCTTCAAATTTGACAGCCGTCAGCTGTACAAGGGTAGCTTCGAAAGCGTCTTTCAGCAATTGATACCAAACTTTTTGTTATTCATGACGAATCAAAATAATTTTCTTTTGAATCGTCTAATGATTAGAAATTTCTCATTTTGCATGTTGAAATGGCCTTGCCGGGAAATTAACATTTTATTCTCGTAGCAATTTCAATTTCTTCAT
>NC_073691.1:3346435-3371435 GCF_029784155.1 Uranotaenia lowii
GCTCCGCCCAATTGAGAAATACTGGGCAATTGTCAAGCGGAACCTAAAGTAGACCAAAAAACTGCTAAGGACGAGCAGCAGTTCATGGCAAACTGGCTTCCTGCGGCGAAGAAGGTGGACAAGATGGCTGTACAAAATCTGATGGCAAGGGTTAAGCGTAAGGCCCGGCAATTCGGATTTGGAAAAGCGGAAGCCTATCTGAATATTTTTCCTGAATTAAACTTGAAAAAAAAAAATTTAATTTGTTTTTTTTTAAAATAAACGATTTTACCGATTTACACGCGTTTTCCCTTGACCAAATTTTGACCGTATCACCCTTTACTCATTGCACTGAAAGATTTTTCGAGTAGTTTTTCCAAAAATTTGTCATAACAAGATAATAGATTGCGTTGAAAAATATTTTCCTTTTTTGTGATTTTAAACCGATTGGTTTATTCATCCTCAAAAAATATTTTACATTTTTTTGAACGGAAATACATTATATAAAATCGATATAAAAATCTGATTTACGACACAATTTTAACTTTTCTTCAAAAGATTTTATTATATCACAAAATGTCTTCTAATATTGCTATTATTGTTGAATGGAAGATTCATTGTTTTGTAAACCTTTTGAAGTTTCAAAAGGAGAGAGCTCGAACAATCTTAGAGTGAATTTTCTTCAAAGTATAACAAGTTTGTACACAACTGATGATACGATGATTCATTGCATTGAACGTGAAAGGCTGAACTCTATAACATATAAAAATAAAAAAAATCATTAAATTGTGAACAACTTAATTGGTTTGCATACCAAGAAATGTTATCGGTTGAAAAACACCTTTCAATTTCAAATTGGGAGGAAATCATTTCAGATCTCCAAACTCCTTTAAAAACCCTACTGTTTACAGAAATTTTACTGTATCTGAAAAGAGCATAAATAAAAAAAGAGTAATTTTATAGCGGCACGTTACTCAAATTACGGAAAAATTGTGCCTGTGATGAAAGAAAGGTCGGATGAACGAACAGCTCAATTGATATACCGAGTTAGCTAGAAAAACTATAACAATTTGAAAAACTCTCCAAATATATTCTTGAGAATGAAGAATCACTTTGCATTATTCACTCAAAATCGATCATTTTCGCACTTTTACCCCTTTGTTTCTAGAGGCCTCATTTTAGATTCAATGAATTTGATTTAGTTTTGAGTTCCTTGAGATTTTTAATCATATTTCAGATTTCACATTCAGTTGGTTTTAGATTTTATAGTACGTGTGAAGCATTTGAATTTTGTGTTTTTCCATAATAAGAAAATCAACTTGGAATTTTTGATTGAAATTCAAATAGCATTATTTCATTCGAATCATAAGATCAGTCAGCACATTGATTTCATTCTTAAGCATGTAACTAAGTAACACAATTTCTGAGCATACATTCTTGGTATCGTAATAAGTCGGTATGGACAGAACCCGACCCTCTATTACGAAATTATGTTTTCAAACTAAAGAAACAGAACCAGCATAAACGGTAAAACCTCAATGCGGTAGAAACGATTATTCCTTAGGCACTCCGAGTGGGGGGATGATTGATTTCCGTCCTTATTGAAGCTACTACTCTGCTAATCGGTAATTTGAGCTTTCCGACCGGAGTTGAACATCTGTGATTCAATTTAGCTGTCCCCAAAAACGGAAGAAAGATCAAAGTGTGAAATAAGCCTTGAATCTGTGAGTGAAGTGAAACCATCGGCAGATTTGTGCAAAAAAAAAAAATGCATAAGGCTTCCAGGGTGAATTTCGCCACTACGTAGTTACATGTATGTATTGTGGGTGATTTTTAGAAGGGTAATGAGAAACGCAAATGGCCGGTACAATCTTGGGTCAAGAATATCGGCTGATAACAATAAGCCCCTAAAATTAGTGAACTTGTCATCCTGGAAACAAAGACTGTAACTTAACTCGTTGGGATCGAATTTGGTTACAAATGGGTTTGCACGTTTTTTGGGGGGAGCCAAAGTTCAAAATCAATGCAAAGTTATGAGAATGCTAAATTTAGCATTTGTTCTACGGTAACGTGACTTACAGAATGCCGATAAGCCTGCCGGAAGATGCGTGCTGTCGGTTCCAAATCCGAAGAAAGGACGAAATGTTTCATATCCTGTATGGTTGAGCGGTGACACATTGCAGTGCATCGAGTGTATTCCTTTCTGATTATGGCTTAAAGCGGCATCTGGACCCGCAATGAGTTGACTCGTTGTTAATCCGTAGGAAGTCTGATTGTATCCGCTAGATGAGTGACTTTCACCGTAACCATTTACACTATAATCCTGTGTTTCTTCGATATCCAATGTGGGTGAAGTTCTACTTGAACCCTCAGAACTCAAAGACGGAGACCTAGCACTGTGTCCCAAAGTTTCGTTATTATTAACTTGCACGTTTAGTGTACGGTATGTGCTTTCACTGCCCTTCTCCAAATGACCGTAGAGACGCTCAAAAAACTTTCTCGGCGACGAAGGCTTATGCAACACATTCGATTCACTAATCGTGGTCCCGATTTGCTCCCCGTTCCCATCCTTATAATCGTATTGTGCACCATCCGTATTGTCAGTGAGCATCATAGTTAATTGCCTAGGTACTATTTTAAATCTATATTATTGTCAGTGTAGAACGTGTGTTCTTCTTGCGATTCGATTCCAGACTGCTTCTGTTTGGTTACAGCAAACTCATTCTTGTAGCCATCCGTCCTGGTGGTTCACCGGATGTAGCAATGCTGACCGTCGATATCCTTTGTGGCGGTATTTCTTACCTTTCGCTTCTCTCATTTGGGCCGGCATGCTCTCACTTTTAAAATCAAAACAAATGCTCTGATTGGTCGCTGTAGGACACACCCCTTTATTGAATACATCAATATCCGTGTGAATCGCATTGCATACCCTGCAGGCGCTTTCTTGATTGTTTATAGTAGAATTATTTGCCATAATAATTCGATGAAAGGGATAGGAATATGTTAGTTTAAAAAGAGTTTGAAATAAATTGTGTGGCGTGGAAATTTAATGTGAATTTCACACATCGGATTTCGTTTTTTGTTCTTGGATTGAGATTAGAAGTTCAAAATAAGAACTTCTTATTCAAGAATAACTTCCATCGATATAGCCGCATTAAAATAGAAGAACTTAGAATTCTAAATTTTCAGAAATACGAAATTTATGTTTCATTCAGGAACGATTTCAGTTTGTTTTTTTTTTAAATAGAATTTATGAAAACAGCACAACTGCTACAATAGCACTCTGTTGTGGTTTTCTATCTTTTTTGATTCTACACAAAAAAGTGCTAGACTTAAGTTCAATTGTATAAACAAAACAAGAGTTTGGCTCCTTAAGGCCGATGACATAGTGAGTGCGATGCGATGCGAATTGGCGGAAAATTTACGGACGCAGCCTATGCGAACTCGAGCGGCGGAACAAATTGACATCTGCTTCGCCGCCCCGGATCGAAAAATCGGCCCAAAATCGGTAGGATTTCGAACCGTTCAACCCGTGAATCGGTTAGAATTCTGACGAGAAATCCAACCGATTTCCGACGAATTCAGTGCCCTGGTGAAACAACTTTCCTGACGACGATAAGTTTTTGCGAGTGAGCTGTCAAAACAACCTGGTCGTTTCAAGACCTGGTTTTCCGGTCAAAAATTGACGGTTTTCCGATCGAAATCGGACAAAAAATCCGAACGCTTTGCCCTGTTGTTTTTGTTGTTTTTCTGCCCAAATGTCAATTTTTGTTCGGATTTCAAATTTTTGAAAATAAAACAATAAAATTATTTCTATGGATAGTTTTAATATTTTTTTTTGCAGTACACAATATTTCAGCGGCATTGCTATTATTGCTAATGTTGTTCACGGTAGCTAAACTCGAAGGAGGACCACTTGCGGTCGCACTGCTGCTGCTACTCATTCCACTGCATGCAGCAGCAGCTGCAGCGACTGCCCGGTGCTGCAACAAGATGGCCCTCAGCTGGAAGGCCAACGGTGTCTCGGAATGTTCTTCGTTGTGATTTTCATCGTGTTGCTGATGACAAGATTCGTGGCTGGTAAAAATAGCGTCTCGATGGGAAGCTGGTTTTCGGTTGTATCCTCAAATTTTGTTGGATCCGGTTCCAATTCACCCGAACCAGTCTAACTTGTTCTACCGGGTTCTCGACATTTGGAAGTCCTCCTCCAAGGTTATCTATTGAGTCAAGAAAGAAACAAGAACAAAACAAAAACAACACGTGTTACTATACTATGGTTGGGCTACGCTACCGAATCGGACTTACCCGTATCGAGGTGCAATCCAGTATCATGGCGATCACCTCCCGGCTAGGGTTACCTTGTGCAGGGAAGAGAGAACAGGAAAGGTCCTCCACGGAAAAGCATAGACGACAACGACAACTTTCATCCACAACTAGCGCTAAAGCTGAGGCTGCTGCTGCTGCTGATGGTTGTTCCATTTTCGCTCGATGATGGTTTCCTTCCACTGCAGCTCCAAACAAACGGAACCAGTTCAATGGTACTGCTGCTCCTGCGGTTCCAAAAAAGATTTCAGCCGCGCACGCACGTACCTGCCGACCGAACCGATGAGAAAAAATAAATATTTGACGTACGTTTCGAATCGTTTTCGATTGACAGTTTAGCCAGTGATGTCAACCTTCCAGATTTTGTCTGGATCTTCCAGACTTTTTGAACTTTCGTCAGTTGGCAGTTGGCATCTCTGGTCCCGCCAAGTAAAACTGACAGAATTCGAATCGAAACCGAACCGATTCGAACTGATCGATTTAGATTTCTGTCATTGTATGGCAGCGGAGAAATGGTCGGGAAAATCCAAGAGAATTCGAAGGGAAACCGGATAGATTCAAACTGACAACTAATAGTTTGACAGTAATCGGTCCGGTTGCGATGTTCGTTCCGATCCGGGGCGTTGAGTATGTCAGGTTTAAGCGATTCACATACATTTTCATCAAATGTGGTTCACCGCATTGAATCGCATTCGCCGCATCGCATCGCATCGTATTCACTATGTCATCGGCCTAAAACTCAAAGGTATGAGCCGTAAAGAAATTGTAAAAAATAGCACTCTGTTGTGCTTCTATCTTCTAATACCGTATTTGTTTATGCCGAGTGTTGCTCTAGTGTTGCACTGGTGCACCACTAGGTGCTGTCGAACTGTTTGTTTATTCGAACAGTGTTGCACTGGTTTTGACCTGGTGTTGCACTGCCATCGGGCGGTGTTGCCCCGAAAATTTTGTCAGTGTTGCGAGAGAGCGTGTGAGTGAGTGAGGTAGCAATACACTGGCGACGATTTGTGTTTGTTTTTATCGGGTACAGTGGAACACTGAACGAGGGGAGAAAATAAATACGGTATAAGCGTAACACACTCTCGGCAAGCGAAAAAAAACGAGATTTCTCGTAGCTGGTCCACAATGTTGTAGAGAATAAGGCATAGAATAATATAAAATAATGAAAGTAGAGAGAAGTAGCATAATTATAATTTAAGGTTGTATTCATTGTACACATATTCTTAAATTAAGCAGATGTTCTCTTGTGCGATCACGAACATCTTTTGCAACATCAACACTTTAGAGTGTATCTCGCCAAAAATTCGGAGCAAGAAAGAGCGAGAGGAACGCTGATACTGAGTGAGAGCAGCAAAGTTTAAGCACTGGTTTAAGGGCATTCAGTTAACCAAAGTTATAGCGAATGGTCAGCTTTTCCCTGTGCGAAATTCAAAGTGAAGTTGTGAACATTTAAAATGTCGACAGAAAATGAAAACTACGACAAATGTGTTAAGACGGAGAGATACGGAGATATACGAGATATACGAAGAGAAAGGTGAAGCGGATGATTAAAGCAAATTCCAACGTCTCAAACCGTGATTTGGTTAAAAAAGATAGGCATGTCGCAGAGATACGTCCAGAATGTAAAGAAGAGAGCTGGACTACATATATACAAGGTAGAGGACTTCCCAAATCGCGATGAGCTCGGCTAAAACTCGGACACGGAAGCTCTACGAGAAGATGCTGAAAAAATATCGCTACTGTGTGATGGACGATGAAACGTATATAAAAGCCGATTCTAAGCAAATTCCGGGGTTGGAGTTTTTCACTGGCAAGAGCAAGTTCGATGTGGACGACAAATTTAAGAAGAAGAAAATGTCGAAGTTTCCCTCCAAATATCTCGTTTGGCAGTTCATCTGCTCTTGCGGACTGAGGAGTGAGCCTTTCGCGACAAAGGGCACAGTAAATGGCGAGATCTACAAATCTGAGTACCTCGAGAAGCGCCTTTTGCCGTTCTTGCAGCAGCACGACGAAGCTCCGCTATTTTGGCCAGATTTGGCATCATGCCACTATTCTAAAATTGTCGTGGAGTGGTATGAGGCCAATTCTGTCCATTTTGTTCCAAAGGACATGAACCTGTCAAACTGTCTGAAACTGTGCCCGGAGGAGCAGTACTGGGCAATAATATAGCGGGAACTTCGGAAGAGCAAGAAGACATTCAAAGACGAGAAGAACATGTTGAAAAAATGGAAAAATAAACTGAAAAACTGGCACCTGATGACACTGTAAAGACTTTGATGGAGGACATGGAGCAAAAATGCGTTAAATTTTGCACTCAAGGCTCCATCGACTAATTTTTCTTTTGATTTTTGAAGTAAATGTATGTATAAAACTACCCTAAAATTTTTAGTTTGAATCTAAACATTATAAGAAAATTGGCAAGACATTTTCGGTGTCGCAATAATTTTATGTTCGCCCTTTAAATAAACTCACCCGAAAATTTGGAAGCTAGCCTCCGCATTTATTTTATGTCTGGGAATAACCCACTGCAACCCTGAGCCCTCGACAGTGATTTTAGATGAAATTTCGGCATTTCAATGATGAAAAACTTTGTTCAAAACGATTATTTATTTGAATATAAATAAAAAAACATCATTTTATATCTGGGTCCAAATAAAAATTTTGCATTGAAAACCCCATCCGCTATTTTGCTCATTTTTATCTGGGGGAGGAAGACTGAATAAAAAAAGAAAAAAATCTTTCAAACGTCAAATTTCTCTCATCAATCTACCGACCAGTGCGAAGGTTCAAAATTTTACTTTCTTATTTAGAGATTTTTAATAAAACTTGTTTTATGCTGAAAAGCACTTGTTTTGTGTAAAACAATGATTTAATTAGGTTTTGTTTTGCTCTGGCAAATTCTTGCATGATCAGGCGTATTGAGTCGCTGAAATTTCGTCAAAGTTTTGAAGCTGATAAATAAAAATGGTTTGATTAATGGTAGTTCTAAAAATATAGTCAAATCTAAATTTAGCACCTAAACAACTGAGTTACATGACTCGCTACACGAAACTGATCATCCAAAGTTAAAATTTGAACGATTACAAATCTTTTCAACAATTGCTGGCTTTTTGCCGAACAGTAAAAAACGATACAGAAAACGATACAACAAATTTCAGTCTTCCTCCCCCAGATTTTTATAATTTTTTTTTGTTTCGATTATAGTCTTTTTAACATCTTAATGTCATTGGCGACTTATATTAACGATGCAGTTGGCGGACATTCATCGAAAAACTTATCCGATAAAACTGTGATCGATGTTTACTCTTGGGCTCGAACTCACGGAGTTATGAAACTTTTAAATTAGTCTTTCTCTGCACCTACCAGCTCAAACACAACTCTGTAACGTTTCCCTAATAAAAACAAATGTTCACAACATAACTGACATTCGCTACCCGTACATTCATTTGAATTTCAAGTTACCAGTCAAGTAAGATTTGACTTAAGTGACCGGCCAAGTGAATTTTAAGAGAGGATGTAATGAAATTGATGTGAGCGGCGAAGTAAGTTGACATTCAGAAGAATTTCAAGTTCCAGTCAATTAAAACTCAAGTGAAAATTGATTCGGCACTTGAAACTAAAGTGAGGGGTGTGGTATCTTGATATAAATCGTCTTTGCGCTCCCACCATACAGACCATGCAGATATATATGAGCGCCCAACTCAACCGACGATGTTTAGCAATCGATAGCACAACTGACCTTTGTAGACTGTAGCAAGCAATCAAGTCAGTTGTGCGGCAGTCTGGATTTGGATCTTAATAAGGTCTAGACCCGGGACTCCACATTGGCGATCCATGCCAGTGTTTTTGCATTTCCCCTCAGAGAGGAGGGAGGAATGGGGCCAGTGCTTGAGGGCAACCCAGCGCTGGTCATACAAAGCCTTTAGGCAAAGAGGGATTCGGCCGCCCGTCAGGGCAAAGAGGTATTCGACCGCCCGATATGGCAAAGAGGAATTCGACCGCCCGATAGGGCAAAGAGGTATTCGACCGCCCGATAGGGCAAAGAGGTATTCGACCGCCCGATAGGGCAAAGAGGTATTCGACCGCCCGATAGGGCAAAGAGGTATTCGACCGCCCGATAGGGCAAAAGCCTTAAATTGGCAAGCCCTGATTGGGCTTCTAGTGAGTGTTATTATTTGATATTAAATGTAAACCATATTTAAATACTGAAACGATAGTGAGCCGGGTTTCAGCCCATGGCCGTCGAATTGTTAATAGCCGGTGTAGGGTTCTACCTTTTTCAAGAATTCATTGTATATTATTGTAACAGACCTTGGTATTTGACATACCTAGAGACTGGTAGAGAAGGTACGAGGGAATGGACAGCACATGGAGGTCGATGGAGAACGGATGGCTAGTGAAGTGATTGTGATTCGATCGGTGTTGAAATTGTTAAAGAAAGTGTTGGAATCGGGCATTATAATTGGCGACGAGCGGGAGAACGAACCACGAGTGAATAAGGTACGTTTTATTTATGGTTTTGGACTGATAGTTCAAAGAATTTGGGGAGATTTGGAAGATTTTATTTTTCGTCTTCGAGAACTAACGCGGAATGGCTGCCGAAAGCGGTCCAAAGATTCGGCTGTTTGTGAGGAGGATCGGGAAGGAGGACGGAAAAATGAAATAGAAAAGAAAGTAACAGTGGAATGCGTGAAAGTAAAATGGTGTTGGTTTTGAACGATGATGATGGCTGATGACTGAATTATGATGATTGCTATAACGGGGTCAATCGCCCGAGTGGGTCGATGTACCAAAAATAAATAAATAAATAAAAAAACTTAAAACAGTGCTAGATTGGTTCGAGATTCATTTGAAAGGAGAATGATGGGCAGAATGCGTGGAAAATAAATAACAAGTTTCAGAATGTATAGAATCAACCGGAGTAGCGTTTGGTCTTACTAAAGACAAGTGTGTGTGGGAGGCGATGTTTTGTTGTTTCCGCTAGTCGGCGGAGCTGTTAGATACTGGCGCTAGATTGATTTTTTTTCCTGTCCTTGTAATTTTGAAACTATTGAAAAGAGGGTTGAGTATTTTTTTTAAATTCTTTTTTATTAAGTTTCGCTTTGCCCAGGAAGTGGCATGTTTTGGATTTTTCCTGTTTATTATTTTGCTTTGAGAGAAGTCGGAGTTGCATGGTTGACTTTTCACTGTATTGTTTAGAAGAAAAATGTAAATGTATGAACAAATTGATACAAAACGATAAGTTTTGGAGACATTATGTGAAATGTAACTAGAGACAATGTTCTGGTTTTGTGTGACGGGTGTTGCAGATCTGTGGGATTTGGGAAAAAATAATGAAATTAAATTGTTGAGTCAAATTTTCTGAATCAATTTCTTTTTGAATAAAAACATCAAATCATTTGAGTGTTTCGTAAAAGGCGAGAATTCTTAAGTGAATGGTTCGAAATTGTTGAAGATACAATACGATACTGATAATAAAGCGATTTCTTGAAAAGTGGTAAGCATGATCGATTTGTTTTTGGTAAGTTTGCAGTCGGAATAAAAAAAAAACCAATGGAATGTATTATTTCTCTAGAGTGGCAAAATACAGTTTGTTCAGCAAAATGAAGGACATTTAACGCTTTAAAAGTGCTACTTATAATTTCAGGAGTGTTCCTGCAAACAGTGTTGGAACATCAGCTGAGAGCTATATTCAACTCTAGAGCTGGGAGCCTAGAGCGGAGTGTTGGAACATAAGCAGAGTGCTATGTTCAACTCTAGAGCTAGGAGCCTAGAGTGGAGTGTTAGAGCATTAGCAGGGAGCTATGTTCAATTCTAGTGCAGGGTGCCTAGAGTGGAGTGTTGGAACATTAGCTGAGAGCTATGTTCAACTCTAGTGCTGGGAGCCTAGAGTGGAGTGTTGGAACATTAGCAGAGGGCTATGTTCAACTCTAGTGCTGGGAGCCTAGAGAGGAGTGTTCGAACATTAGCAGAGGGCTATGTTCAGCTCTAGCGCTGGGAGCCTAGAGAGGAGTGTTAGAACATCAGCTGGGAGCTATGTTCAACTCTAGTGCTGGGAGCCTAGAGAGGAGTGATTGAACATTAGCAGAGGGCTATGTTCAACTCTAGTGCTGGGAGCCTAGAGAGGAGTGTTAGAACATCAGCTGGGAGCTATGTTCAACTCTAGTGCTGGGAGCCTAGAGGGGAGTGTTGGAACATTAGCAGAGTGCTATGTTCAACTCTAGTGCAGGGTGCCTAGAGTAAAGTGTTAGAACATTAGCAGAGTGCTATGTTCAACTCTAGTGCAGGGCAGCCTGAACTTGAACCTCTAGTGCAGGGAGTGTATGAACTTAGCAGGGAGCTATGTTCAGCTCTTGTGCTGGGAGCCTAGAGTGTAAAGTGTTTTAACTTAGCAGAGAGCTAAGTACGAAAGTTCTACAGCAGTAAGTCTAGATACTAGACAAACTTGACAGTGAGTTTATTGGGATTAAACTAGAGCAGGGATTCTAGTCAGAACTTTGAAAGAAGTAGGGATTTACGGATATCTCTAGTGCAGGTAGCACATGAATGAGAATTGAACCAAACAGAGAACTTAATTAAAGAATTTAGAAGCAGAGGTGACAAGAGTGTGACGACATCATTGAGCCGTGTTTATCTCTAGTGCTGGGAGCATAGATAAAGTAGGACTTAACAGGGTACTAAGTCAAAACTGAATTTTAAATAGGTGAAACTAGGCAAATATGTTAGATATGGACAGCCAAGATATAAGAATGTTTGTTCAGTCGAATTGCCCTGAAATGGAGTGAAAAATGGAGCGGCATTGAGATGCGCCCAATTGAAATGTTTAATAATTACAAGCAGAAAGTTAAACGCTGTAGGTAGCAAGCAGTGCTATTCAGCCTTTTTGCCTTTTGGTTATTATGTCGAATGTAACGCCAGGATTGGATTAAGAAAAATCTGAAAGGCGTTATCATCTTATCGGAAGAAACTTCTAACTGATTGTGGGAGGATGCAACTACTCCGAACTAAAATAAAAGCAATCAGTAGCAGTCTGTTAATTTAGTTGTGGAAAGTTTTATTTTTGTAATAGAGGTTCAAATTTGGTATCAATAATGATGATTGGAACATGCAGCAGTAAACTGTAGCGAAAGAGGAACGACCACTAGATCCACTAAGGAAATCTATCTATCTTGGTTTATCAAAAGTTGCAAATAAAAATGATACAATTATTTTGTAAGAAAGAAAAGAGAAACAAAATTAAAAGATAAATAAATATCAGCATTATTGGTAATGCCGGAAGAATGAGTGAGGAAGCGTGTTAAAAAGCATGTTGACTCGTGAGCAGAGGGGTGTTAAGATAATGGACACTCAATTGGATTGAAGGGAACGAGCCAAAACTTCAATATAACAATGTCATCGTTGGACTCGAAGTAGAAAGGAAGGAAAGTGGTGAAGGTTGCGGTGATGGAAGTTAGCTTGTAAGTAATGCAAACGATGCTGTAAAAAAAAAAAAGCAATAAAATCATCAAAGTATATAATTGGTCATATTGTACAATTACTGATCATTGAAATGTTCTGATCTATTGTAAATTCAAAGAGTTTAAATGACTCGTTCGCGGACTTAAAAATGCGAAGTGAAGTTATGATAGTATGAAATAAAATATTTTATCTTGTTTAATGCTGTGATAAGTAGAACATATTCGCTAAATTTTACCTGACGGGAATTGAGTAAACGGAAGACAATCTTAATTCATCAAACTAAATTAATTATTTTAATGTATTCATGTATTCATGACTAAATCTAATCTCATATCGAAAAAGTGTATTAAGATAATAACTTTTGATTTGTTACTAGTTTAATTCGAAGATGAATAAAAAAAACGGTGTTAGGAAACGAGCGGTAAAACCAGCGGTTGTTCATTGCTTACCTAGAACACAGAGCTGATCAAATTTCAAATCAATAGACACCTTCTTCCGGTTCCGAAAGACAATAAAAAGTTTATGATAAACATAGGCTAAGTTCAGGAATAAGCAAGATAAACTAATTCTTATTCTCTTTAATTTCATGAGCTAATATTTTTAGAAAATGATCATCAACTAGCTTGAGATACACAAATAAATTGATTTATGAGTAATACGGGTTTCAGAGGAATTTTTCAACCCAGATTTTTATTCAGGAAATGTAGACTCATATAAAAGATCAGTAATCAATCCTATTACCAATTCTAGAAGTGATCTTGGAGGAACTAAAATTTTCTAATCCTGTTTATTTAGACTTCATTTCACGACTACGACTTCTTTATCGTTTGACAAACCACGGAAGGAACATGCGATAATATATAAGCATATAAGCAAATTATACGTCTAAGCTATTCTTTTTAAGATCTTTAATGAAACAATGTAGTTGTGGATAATAATTACCTTAGAGATGTAAATAGAAGTCTAGAAAAAGGGGGGGAGAGAGCACGAGGTAGTGGGTTTATTGTTTAAGGATAGATCGAATTAGTAGTGAAGTTTGGCCATGTAAAACGCGCAGTATTTTGTGTTGATATTTCTCTCGGGAAGCTCAACGTAATTCTCTTGGAGTGTCCACCGTAATGTCTCTTCGTAAAATTTCAGGAAAATACAACCCATCAAGAATGTAACCATTCAGGTGTTTAGAATTTGTTCTGAAATCAGAATTATTCAAATTGGGAATGTGTGCAATTGAGGCTTATAAAGTAGCGAACGAGTTAACTGATTTATGCATATTCGTGTGATGAATCAAACTGATCGACGTGCAAATATATATTTATTTCGTTTTTTAATTAATGAAAAGTAGGGATGTAGGGTTCTACCTTTTTCAAGAATTCATTGTATATTATTGTAACAGACCTTGGTATTTGACATACCTAGAGACTGGTAGAGAAGGTACGAGGGAATGGACAGCACATGGAGGTCGATGGAGAACGGATGGCTAGTGAAGTGATTGTGATTCGATCGGTGTTGAAATTGTTAAAGAAAGTGTTGGAATCGGGCATTATAGCCGGGTTTCAGCCCATGGCAACCGATAGTGAGCCGGGTATAAGCCCATGGCCATCGGTAAAAGATGAATAGCCGGGTTTCAGCCCATGGCAACCGAAAGTAAGCCGGGTATTAGCCCATGGCCATCGGTAGAAGAATAATAGCCGGGTTTCAGCTCATGGCAACCGATAGTTAGCCGGGTTTTAGCCCATGGCCGTCGGTATATTGTTAAGAGCCGGGTTCAGCCCATGGCAATATAAAAATAATATGATGATAATAATAATGAAGCAATTATTGAGAACGGGGAGAATGTGGTATCTTGATATAAATCGTCTTTGCGCTCCCACCATACAGACCATGCAGATATATATGAGCGCCCAACTCAACCGACGATGTTTAGCAATCGATAGCACAACTGACCTTTGTAGACTGTAGCAAGCAATCAAGTCAGTTGTGCGGCAGTCTGGATTTGGATCTTAATAAGGTCTAGACCCGGGACTCCACAAGGGGCACTTGCACATGAGCCACTTGATATGAAGAAATTCACTGAACTTCCACTTTTAAGTGAAACTTTAAGTGTATTTTAAGTGTGATTTTGAGTTCAGTAATGGTTCTGGATGGTCAACAGTTAGCCTGTTCAAAACACTTATTAAATTTTTCGGCCAGTTTAGTTCTATTTTTATTCTAAAATTCAACTTTCATTCTAAATTCTTAAATTGAAAGTTGAATCCTGAATCTGATTTTGAACTCTGTTCTGACCGCATATGGGGTCCAGCTTAGAAAAATATTTTAAATTTTGAATACGGCAAACGCGCCAACGTCAGTGTTTCGAGATAAACGCGTTTAAATTTCGATAGCTCCATAAGCTCCCAGCAGAATATTATTTTGTTTTCTTCAATCATAGAGAACCAAATATCTTTCAGATAGCTTTGCCCTTTACAAAATTCGCTACCGAAATTATCTCTACGAATGCAACGAACCTCTCTAGTCACTAGTGTCCTATCCCTCAACATTTTAACGTGAACACTGAACCTCGAAAATACCCAAACTTGAGAACTTTCCCCGCCAACCCGAATGAAACTCCCTCCCTACAGGTTTGGCTATTGGTGACATAGCACAAAGTTAAGCTCTTAAAGGAGAACTCATCCCCCAAAATCTGATACCACAATAAAATGGAAATCAAAATAAAAAAAATATCTTTAGGTACAGGAATCACACCCATACCTGCAATGGCTTTGCGATTACCATCTCAGGATGCTAACCGCTCGACCACCGTAGAGTTGTTGAGAGAGGCAGCTACATCATCGTATATGTGAGACTTTCTGCGAATAAAGCGGGAATAAAAGTTATCCCCCAAAAAAAAACAGTTCTTCGCTTTGAACTTACCCCCCAAACCTAAATCTGCCACGATGGAGGTAACATAATCAGATGCGCTTACAACCAAAAACCCCCAAAAAAAACAGTTCTTCGCTTGAAGGACAAGTTTGGCTTATTGGCAAGCTGTGATTTTTTCACAAACTTAAGTTTGTCAATCTTGAACTTAGGTTTGGCGGGTGGCAGTTCTCAAGTTTGGGTATTTTCGATTTTCAGTGAAGTTTGTTATTCAATTCTCTCTCTTTTTCCGTCCCCTGCAAGAGAGCATTTATATTACTATAAGTCGGTTCAATGGAGCCTGGTCGAAATAGGTAGAAATGGATTGACAGTTGATTACCTGTCGCTGTCTTTTTCCAATTGACTTCCATCGATTTCTACCAGGTCGAAACGAAACCTCCTGGCGAGCTGGACCGAGTTTGACTAGTTTCGATCGATTTTTACTTGCTTAATTGAACACGCAGCGAAAAGATTTTTTATTTCAAAGGAAAGTGCAGCGAAAACAAAGGAAAAATTCCTTTGATTTTGGGATAAATAAAAATGTCTTTGTTTCAAATGCATTTTCGTTTGTTTCAAAGAATTTTTCGTTTGAAAAATCTTTGATTCAAAATATTGATACTTTTAAACAAAAAACAGTTTCTTTTGATTCAATGTTGCTTTCATTTGCCACAAGGTAATATAATTTAGATTTAAAAGCATTTATTCATTGAACAATTTTCTATTTATTTCAATTGGAAGCATTATTTTCTGTTGTTTTGAAATTCCTATTAGGAATTTCAAATAATAAAAAGAAAGAATTTGAAATTTAAAATTTATTTTTTTTCACAAATAAATGAAACACTGGGTCACACACTGGTTCACTTCAATCGAATCATCCGGTTTAAATTTTCGTGGACCTGATCGCTGGATTGGAGCGGTGTCACCTCGGTTAAGGCATCCAGGGACTTGGAAAACCATCTATCGGCCGTGGTCCTGTAAAGTTTCAAAAGCCAAGTTTTCTCGGCGTGAACAACTAGGGTAACGGACTTTTTTGGGCCACCTTGTCTAGCTCTCTTATAAAACAAAATAATCAGGATTTTTTTTAGCAAATATTATTGAAGCCCGTACACTTAATGTAATTTCTACCTACAATTGAATGAAGTAAAGATACTGTAGCAAGTAGCGAACCTGCATATAAGAGAAGCGACATCTGATCCCTCTTAAAATAATATATGTGGCAACATCGCCAAAAGCTTGGAGGAAAAAATCATCAGCACTGTTTTCTGGCTCAATGTTCAAGCTGCAAAGTGAACGCTCAGTAAATCCTACAAAACAACATTGAATTTGATGCCTGAAGGATCGCGATAAACGGTCTGAATGACTTAAATTTAGTAAACACTCATATAGTTTTCTAACTAGGAACACGATCTACCAAAGCAGTGAAAAAAGTTGCACCTAATCATAAATTCATATTACGAGCTTTAAAATTATCTGTTTGAACTATAGATTTTAACAATCACAATACTTTCCTTGGTTGAGTTATCAATTAGAAAACTAAAAGCTCTACGACCACCAGGGGTGGAAAACAGAAGAAAAAACAAAAAAGCGCTTAAATGTCAAATTGATCTGATTAAATCCGCCTTGCCAGGTACATTTTTTGACGTTTCGGAGTTAGGACAAATGTATGGCCGTTTTCAAAAGCTTTCCAAAAGCTCCCTAACTAATCGAAACTTTTCTATGGAGGACATGGTGTCGCTAGTGTTTGCTTAATAACTCCCATCGTCTGTCGGCTTCGCTCTCTGCCCAAATCACCCACCGTACCTACTCGGAGAGCA
Organism: Uranotaenia lowii; assembly: GCF_029784155.1. NCBI lineage: Eukaryota > Metazoa > Arthropoda > Insecta > Diptera > Culicidae > Uranotaenia > Uranotaenia lowii. The sequence continues at coordinate 3,362,905 of NC_073691.1, forward strand.
AACAAACACGTTTTGCTGGACGTGCTGCTTGTGGTTCTAGAAATTCAGGAATGATTTTACGTTTATAATTTTCATATTTTTGTGAAATCTTACAGCGTGATTTTTTGCACCTCACTAGAATGAAGATTAAATTTGCTTTCCAATGAATATACTTTTGATTGGTCCAAACAAAGTGAAAGCACTGAAAATCCGGGTACAACCTGACGGTGGACCACAAAAAGAGATGACATTTCAATTTGTTAAAAAATTGCCCAAAGTAGTGAACTTTGAAAAATTCCAGTAATTTCAATTTTTGTTGAATCAAAAATCTAAAGGCAGCAAAATGTTAGAATTTGAATAAAGTTTGTTGTCATAGTTTTTCTAAAACTCTACCATCGCTCAAACAGTATTTACTAGCAATCGAATGAAAAGTAGGTTTTTTAGACCACTTTTTTGAACTTTTTGTGACCATTTCATTAAAAAAAAATATAAAAAAATATTTCTTGTCTTCATGATGTAGGCATTAACTTCAGCTTTCATATACATAAAGCAAATATTTTTTTGGACGTGTAACATATGAACTACAGCAGTTTTCGTGAGGCATGTTTTTTCGGATTTTTTTTCTTTCATGCTGAATAACGAGAAAACTAGTAACTTTAGCTTTATTTAATGTTCTAAACATATTTTACTGACATTACAAGGTTTCTATTGATATAAGTTTTATATAAAGTTCATAATAATTCAAACGACTCAAATAGATTTTACTTTTGTGGTGTCAAAATGACACCCAAAGTCGGAAAAGGGAGTTTTTTTGTCCAGGCTTCCAAGGTTCATCCATAAAAAAAGTAAAGATGCAATATTGAAGAACTTTTAAATTCATTTAGGGTCCCCGAAGAAATTTTTGTATTTTGAAGCTTCTGAAAAAAGTAACAAGCCTTCAAACTTGCAATGGTGCCAAAATGACACCCTAATGCGGATGAGGGTAAAGCAAACACAAGCGACACCATGTTCTCCATAGAGGAGTTTCGATAAGTAAGGGAGCTTTTGAAAACGTTAAACTTTTACCTGGCATTGCGGATTGGAATCGATTTTGACAGTTCTTTTGTATCGATTGGAATTTTGTGTAGCTTCTCTTACATGTACATAACGTCGCTTCTCTTATATGTAGGTTCACTATTCAATTTTGTTTGAACCTGAATTATTTGTAATCAAAAAATTTTAGAATCATTGAATGAAATTCAGATCATTCGTTCAGTTCTTTGATTATGTCCACTCTCTGTTGCTGTTCTCTTTGAATGGCATGTGGGAATCCCCCAGCAGACAGAAACAGCGAAAGTGGCAGCAGAAAAAAACTGCACGTCGGTGAAGGCACATCGTTTTCGAATCCGTGTGTTCTGATTTTGCGCAGCCCCTTTAGTTGCGGGAAGTGATTTTTTCTCTCATTTCGCGTTCGAGCCAGATTTGTTTGTTTTCATTCTTGGTCCGGCACTTTTCACACCGAGTTCTCTTTAACCAGAAACAGAAGTATCACAAGAAGAAATTCGCCAAATAGTTGGACAACAAACTGGGAAACTTACGCGTACGCAAGCAGTTTCGTCGGGGCGTAGAAAAGCTGATGGTGCCGATTTTGAAATTTTACGCATAAGGAACAAAAATGGCTGATTCGGAGTGGAAAAGTCGGGTTGGAATTGACATTAATTTTAGTTCTGGCGACGAAGACGACGATGACAGCAGGTGAGTTTTGATAGCGGTGAGGATTGTCGACGTGTTACGACGACTATTCACGCTATTCACGGAAGGTTGGTCACACCACGCTGAACATTTTGTGACCATGAACTTATCGGCAAGTTCAGCAATAAAGGTTTGATTGAACTGATGTAATCCGCTGAAAATTGGTCGCATTTTTTGGGCTATCTTCTGTTTTCCTTTTTTTTTTCTTCAAATCTACAAAAGAAACAAATGCTGTGGAAAACGGGAATGTGATTTGTAAATTTAATTAGCGTTTGAGGGAGCATTTCAATCGAACGGGGTTTTTTCAGAGAAGATATTATTCGGCAGATAGACGAGACTGTTTACAGTGTCTGTGTATGATGTTAGCGAGCGCGGTGGATTTCCTCTGGAGCACTGGCACCATGTATTATTGAAATAGTGATAAGGCGCTTTTGCAAAACATCGCTCGTCGGCAAAAGGGAGGGGTAGGGGGTGTTTGAAGAGGCAATAAATAATTTGAATCCCCCTTACCGAACTAAAGCTATAGGGGCGGAACGCAGTTTACCGATTTGCACGTTTTGAGGCATTATTACATAGCTTCGATGTAATATTTTATCAGCAATTGTGAACGGTGCGAGTTGCTGTTTTACGTGGAAAGTTGATATTTTGACTGTTTTGTTATTATTTTCAAATGATAAGTGTGAACATGTATTTGGCCTCAAATTGGTGTAGGTATCAGATATATAGATTAACCGTTGAATGGAAGTTATTTGTGTAGTCCGTTCACTTATGCTTAGCAGATAAACGATTCGGTTATGACATTCCGATTCTGTTGTTGAGACGATCAAATTTAAATTTTTCACAAATTCAAACAGGCGATGTTTCATTTTTAAACTTAGTCTGTAGCTTTGCACTTTTTTAAGATGATGAAACAGCGAACTAAGGTTATTCGGCACAGCTTTTTCAAAAGATAACGTTAAACTCGTTCTGCAAGCACTGGAAATACAGATATACATTTTTCTATTGCACTTCAAACCTACTGAATAGCAGAGTTTTCATCAAAAAACAAACAGCACTTGTCTATAAGTTGACCATTCGGACGGATTGATCCTTTTTGTGTGTAGATGAAATCATCAATGAATATCTGGTCGAAGCTTCGGTCTAAGTAAAAATAAAATTCTACACCATTGTTCCATTTACCAAAAACCAAAAGTGATTATTTTCAAATCACTTTTGTTGAAACCCACTCCCCTATCTTCATTGGAATTGTAGCGTTAGGCACAATTTTCCCGCATGTTTGGATAACGTCCCTCTATTAAGTTTATCCCCATTCTGCCAGAATAACGGATGGGTAATTCGAATATGAAACAATCACTAATGTAACAAAACCTTATTATATAACTTGGACGAAATAAAGACGATTGTATTCTCAGCATTGCGATACAAATAGTATTCTATTATTTTCGGTATCAACACTCTTCAAGTATGTTTCGAATTCAAAGAGTTTGGTTACGACAAGCGGTAGGAATTCTTTTGAAAATTGCAGAATTCTACTGCTAACACACTACCGGTTCATTCATACCTGAGTAGTGATAAGATAAGACCGTATCTATACGATTTCTGTGGTCGAGGTTGAAGATTTGTCCGTTTATTTGCCAGAGGACAGTTTCACGGTTCAGTCGGTCAATCGTTTTGTAGGTTATTTGGCAAAGTTATAATTACAGTTATTGGAACAGAAGTAATGTGCTCAACAGCATTCATCTAACTCCGTTCTCCATTCCAGCAGTACCGTGATAGTTCCCGAAGGAGACGAAGCGGATTTTGTTGCCGACATTGGGTTTAACTCCCAGGATTTGGAAGAGGGTCTACGCTCAGTGGACGATTTAATAAGCCAGTACGCGGATCAGTATGGTAGTACACCCCCGAGGACAAGAATAAAGAACAAAAGTAGAAGCTCGCGGCAAAGAATGTAAGTTTTAATAATTAAGCACCTTTGAAAACAATTTTTCAAAAATTCAAACTTCCATGTATGGAATACGAAAAACCGCCATGTTGGACATTTTCCTGTTGGCAGTTAAGCTTAGAAAATCAGAACGCATGTATGGGTGCAATTTTTCTCTGATAAGGTTGTGTCCGCGAATCGATGGTATTCGGGGAAGAAAAAGCAATCGAAAAAATAAATGCAGTTTCTTATCTTGATCAGCATGCACAATTTTATGAAGAACCACTTGTGATATTTTTTGTAGATATTTTCATTATTATCTGTTTTCGTGCTTACAGGGAAGGAAGCGTTAAAATGCGGACAGGTGGACGCTTGGCTAGGCCACGAGCCGATCGGCGCAACACTGTCGATTGTGCTATCCTGAATCAGATGATCATGGAGCCGAATGCCGAGGAAAAGGCTCGGACCGATAAACGATCGACGCAGTTGTTGCGAGAGTCCGAGCGTGAGATGAAAATGGCTGCTGCAGTGAATCCGGTGATTGCTCGTAATTCGGCCAATTTCGGAGGTGTACTAGCAGGTTCAATTGAAGAGCGAGCGGAAAGCATGCCAATTCCCAGTTCTGTTTCAAATAGTATTTCACCGGCAGTAATTCCAGCGTTGATAGAGTCTTGCAATCGTTTTATGAGCGTTAAATCTCGCCCAGTTGGATGTCGTACTTCAGCGCCACCTTCGGCGTTCGCTAGCTTTCGTGATAGTAATGCTAATGTTGGCAGTGATATCCCACAGAATCGAATTGAATTCCATGATACGTTTTCAAATCTAATCAAACTTGGAAGTGTCGATAAAGATCGAGTGAATCGAAACATAATTTCAACGGAGGAACGATTGTGGCAAACGCATGTTAACGATCTTATTTGGTTGGAGTTGCAGGCCTGGCACGCAGATCGAACTGTTGAACAACAAGACACTATACTTTGTCAAGCCAGAAAAGAGATCGATGCTTTGTTGGCGGAAATAATGAATTTCCGGTTTCAACGTCAGTTAACTAGAACGGTCAGTGAAGTCAGCATGGCTGATAGTGGCTTTGGATCTGAGCCAACCGCTTCGACCGCCAATGGTGAGAAAAATCAGCCATTTTGTTTTGGATGTCTTTCAATGTACTGTAAAGATTGCTTAGAGGTGCAAACTATAGCATTGAAGCAAGTTGAAGATTTGTTGCTAAGGTTGGAATCAAAGGAAAGTCTTTTCCCATCTTCGAAGGCTATGGGTATGGCATTTCCCATATATCAGAGCGAAGAGTTTGTTGGTCGAGTCAAGGCAATGTGCCTCTGGTACAATATGACTAAGCAACATCGTTTGACTTTGCTTATTTTAGGAAAGCTGCTAGCCCGACTGCAAGACAATAAAAAGTCTTACCAGTGGCCAATTATGGAAACAGATAGCTCCACGAACTCGTCTGTTCAAGAAGAAAACGTAGATACCATCGATAGGGGGCAAGGTGAAGCAGCAGTGAGTTCCGCTGGAGTTTGTTCAAGTAAGAAAGTGCAATTTGCTTATGATGGGAGTGCAACTGAGAGCTCTAATAGTGATGAATCTGGCCGTGATTATTCCGACATTGAAGATTTCTCAATGCAACGGCAATTTTCTTTCTCGGGAGACACAGATATGAGTCAGTACATGAACTCGCTCAATATTTACAGTGTGAATACGATTACAGAAGTAACATCTCATACAGCCAACAACTCTACATCTCTGTATCGTAAATATATTGAAAATGTTTTGAAAACTAGAGGTTTGGGCAAATCTCTAACTTTCCTGCATCGGCTTCATAACGTTGTGTTGAGAAAAGCGCAACTAACACTTGAAAAGCCAGATACTCGGGATCACGAAGATAGTTTGTTTGACGAAGATGAAGATGTTCCATGCATCGAACCTCCGCTTGAGAAAGATCAAGAATCTGAGCTTCAACGCTTTGGTGCATGGAGCGAGGAGGCAAAGAAGTTGAATCTTCCGTCATATGTCTCGGCTTTCATATTCTTATCGTTGATACCTCTGGAGGTGATTCAGGAATTCCTGAAAATGCGTTTAGAAACGAAACCCGTTCAGCCCAATCCTTTAAGTTTGGAACAACATATTAAGGAGCTAAAAGAAGGTCTCACTCTTGCCATGATACATCGAGATCGATTCCAGAAGCATATTAATACCGCTCTGTGGGATCGTGAATCAGAGCTGGATAGATTTATGGCTGTATTGGAAACGTTTGACGGAACAGTTCGTCGGATTTTCGATCTGTATTTGGAATACGCCGAAAAATGGATTCTGGACGCTACTCCTGAGGGACATCAAAAAGCTGCACTGGACGAAGAATGGCGATTTACCAAGCTAGTGTGCCCGATGATACCCGGTCAGCACGCCATAGCGGCTAAAAAATTTTGCAGCATTGTTGAAAAAGTTTTGGAAATCACCGGCAGTAAAATGATTTCCAATTTGAGGGAGCTGGAAGATCAAATAAAAATAATCGAAGTCAATAATGGCGACAGAAAATGGCAAATCTTGGCCCTCTGTCGAGAAACTCAGGAAGTGTTGACGTTTGCACGTGATAAGACCCTTAAAACAATGTCGTTTACAAAAGGATTGTTTCGCGATCTAGAAAACGCGGACTTCCATCGCGATCACTGTGATGATTGTGTGGATGATTTAGAAGGTGTTGTGTTGCGAAATAGTTGTCTGAGAAAAAAGAAAAGTTTTATTTGTCAAGAAGTGGTTGATAGTTTACGTATTTTGAAGAAAAATTTGCTATTGTTTCGTAACAAACTGACTAAAGTAATAGAAATTTTGCAAAACGAATGCAGTGTTCGAAATATGGCAGATATGGATGAATCTGATCGCCTTGGTATATTATCGAGAACAAGAGAAATTTTACATCAAGGATACAAGTTCGGTTTCGAGTTCCATAAGGATTTAACGAGGCTGTATGAAACCAGGGCTGACAACTGTCGGGATGTGGAAAGTGAACTTAAACTGTCGAATGCGATAGTACATTTCGCCAAGCTGTGGATGAAGTTCGTGATGGAACGATGCGAGCGTGGACGAGGAGTTCGACCACGATGGGCTTATCAGGGTTTAGAATTTTTAATTTCGGCTTGTGATCCTCAGTGTACAGCTCATTTGAGTAGCGAAGAGTTTGAGGATCTAAAGTCTAAGATGGATGCTTGTATTTCGCATGTAATCGGAAGCATAAGGGAGCCGGATCGGATTCGAAAATCCCCTCGGTCTAGAAAGAGTTCACCTTCTCCATCGATTACCCAAGGCCGTGCTTCAATTCCTACTATCACATTGGGAAAAACACTTCAAAATCAATTGAGCCTCCGAGAGGAAGGAGTAACTTTGAGACCTCATCATACTGTAGATAATAATGATTACTATCGAAAGCAGACATCGTATGAGGGTGTCAACGACATTAAGATACGGGTGCCAACGGATGTGTTACTTGGAACTAAACCCCTGCGTCAGCTGAGAGTTCGCGACGCTATCAATAAGTTGGACAACGAGCTCGACATGAGAATGCGAGCGCGCAGTTTGATTGGTAACGTTAAGGAGATCAGTAACTGTGATAAGGTATTGAACAGAGCCCGCAGCGTTAACTTCAGCTGGCACCGGGGTATAAAAATAGGCCAAGGCCGATTTGGCAAGGTCTACACGGCAGTTAACAATTCTACCGGTGAACTGATGGCTATGAAAGAAATCGCTATTCAACCTGGAGAAACCAGTGAGATCCGCAAGGTAGCGGAAGAGATGAAAATATTCGAGGGAATAAACCACAAAAATCTGGTCAAGTACTATGGAGTTGAGATACATCGGGTGAGTGTATGTTTTTTCAAGAAACCAGGAAGTTGATTATGAAATATAAATTCGATTTAGGAGGAGCAATTGATCTTCATGGAATTGTGCCCCGAAGGAACATTGGAGAGTTTGGTTGAATTGAATGGAGGTTTGCCGGAGGCACAAACTCGACGTTACACTCACCAACTCTTGTCCGGTGTAAATGAATTACATCGACATGGAGTCGTCCATAGGGATATCAAGACGGCAAACATTTTCCTTTCGAAGGATGGCAACTGTTTGAAGCTTGGAGATTTTGGATCGGCAGTGAAAATTCAAGCTCATACAACTATGCACGGGGAGTTGAAGCAGTATGTTGGGACTCAAGGTACGAAAAGTTCTTAAAAGTTTATGGTTATCTTTGATACATGGATGAGGCTATATTTCATGTTTCAATTGTAGCTTATATGGCACCAGAGGTATTTACTAAAAATAACAGCGAAGGACACGGGCGTGCTGCAGACATTTGGTCCGTTGGATGCGTGGTGATCGAAATTGGCTCCGGGAAGGTAAGATTTAGTTACCAGATCTTGAACCTCGAGCTGGAAATGGTAAAAAACTTATTCTATTTTATTATTCAAGCGTCCATGGCATCAGTTCGATTCGAATTATCAAATCATGTTCAAAGTCGGAATGGGCGAATCTCCGGAAATTCCTGAATGCCTATCTGAAGAAGGACATGATTTTGTCACTAGTTGTCTGCAGTACAATCCTAAGGATCGACCATCATCAGCTGATTTGTTGCAGCATGATTTTTGCAAGGTAGTATGGCCTCACTTATTCGTGGGTATCACAGGGTCAATACAACATTTTATTCCTGTTGCAGATGAGTGAAGGTTCCGATGAGGATTTGGAAAAGGAACTACGACGATCATTCCGGCGGAATATAAACTCGACATCTTCTTTAAAGCCATAATCATCTACCTGGTAACACAAACAAACCAACAACGCAAACAAAGTCATTTAAACACTGATAGTGAATTCAACTACGAGTATGATAAAGACTGTACAGTAT
>NC_073691.1:3371935-3379720 GCF_029784155.1 Uranotaenia lowii
GTACGGAACCGGACATCAACGCAACGGATCTTATAAATTTGATCGGAGGATATGGTTCAAGCTTCGTTTCAAAAGGCCATCCTAATTTATTGAATACAAGGCCTTTAATAAGCAGGCCTCAGGTGAGTGCCTGTCCTATCACCTTAAAACTTTTGGATGGTGCTACTTGGATTCTCTTTTTTGTGCCTTTTTGCATGCTACATCGTTGCGAGATTTGTCACATTGGACACATTGAGGATGCGTGCCAGATTTTTCATGTGCGACATTGGGTCTGTTGAATAGGCGGAAATTCTTTGTTAAAAATACAAGGCCTTTATTAAGCAGGCCTCAGGTGAGTGCCTGTCCTATCAATCATAAAACTTTTGGATGGTGCTATCTGGATCTTTTTTTTGTGCCTCTTTTGCATGCTACATCGTTACGAGACTGGGTCAACTACAAGCTGAAGTTGCGGAAGTTGAGAGCCAAATAACTGTGTCAGGCGGTCATCATCGGTTCTATTGTGGAGGCGGAAGTTATCTTTTAAAAATACAAGGCCTTTTGTGAACAGGCCTCAGGTGAGTGCCTGTCCAAATTTTACATAAATCCTAGAAGGTACTTCCTGCTTTTCTATTTATTTTCGGTCGCATACTCACGCCATCGTTAGCTGGGTTGATAGTGGTTGCGTAAACATGTCGGGGGACAAAATTAAGGAAATATTAAAGAAAAGAGAGCGTCTATTTGGGTCTTTAAAGAGGTTTTCTTCATTTTTGGAAGCTTACGATCCTGTCAAGCAATCTGGACAGATACAATCGCGGTTGGAAAAACTAGAGGCGAAATGGGATGCATTTGAGGAAATTCAAGACGAAATTGCGGTGTTAGATGAAAGAGATGAGCTTGAGGTGGTTAATTTTGAAGCATCATCGAGGTTTGAAAACATGTATTACGAAATTCGGACGGCTTTGTTAGCAAAAATTCCAAATGCCACACCAGTTTTGAATATGGACAACACGATTGGGCGAAATACGTCGTTGGGTTTGCATGCTGGAGTACGTTTGCCACAAATTTCCATTCCAGATTTTGATGGAGACTATCGGCAGTGGCTATCGTTTAAAGCTACATTTGTTTCATTGATTCACGACTCAGTGGAGCTGAGTGAGGTACAGAAGTTCCATTATCTGAAATCTGCCCTGAAAGGGGAGGCTGCAAAATTAATTGCTTCATTGACACTTACCAATGAAAATTATATAATTGCTTGGGAAACGATAACTAGAAGATATTCTAACGAAAAGCTGCTGAAGAAGAGGCATTTGCAAGCGCTAATGGAATATCCAAGGATTGAAATGGGTTCTGCTTCAGCTATTCATGGTTTGGTGGATGAGTTTGAACAACGGTTGAAAATTCTGAAACAATTGGGTGAACAGGTGGAATGTTGGGGTGCAATGATCGTCTTTTGGATGTGCTCAAAGCTAGATGTTAATACGCTTCAACTCTGGGAAGATCATGCAGCAACACTAGAAGAACCATCTTTTGCATTATTGGTTGATTTTTTGGAAAAGAGAACGAGGGTCTTGGAGGCGGTTTCTTCAAATTCCACTAATTCTAGAATGGTGTACAATCGCAGTTCTAGCGGTCGTCAACATATGAGCGTACATGTAGGAACTGAAGATTCTAAGCAGGTCAATTGGTCATGCGTATGCTGTGGAAAGTCTCACTATTTATCTCAATGCGATAATTTCCTGAAACTCAGCTTAAAGGATCGTTTGAATTTCGTCAATGCAAAAAGATTATGCAGCAGTTGTCTGAAAGGCGGGCATTGGGCAAGGAATTGCAACTCCAAATTTAGATGTCGCTCATGCAATCAGAAACATAATACGCTTATTCATCCAGGGTTTTCAAAGTCAGATAATGAATCCACTGCAGTAAACAATGCTGTCATCCAAAATGAACTGGTTTCTACAACACCTGAGGATGATAATCAAGCTAAGGATGCATTGCATGATCCTTCTCTGGGTTCGTTTAACGTGGGTGTGAAAGGAAGTTCATCTAATATATTCCTGTCAACAGTGGTATTGGAGATATATGATTGTCATGGGTCAAAAATATTAGCACGGGCTCTTCTCGATAACGGATCACAGGCAAACATTATAAGCGAACGGCTTTGTCAGTCATTGAAATTGAAACGCAGATCGATCAATGTTCCAGTGTGTGGTGTAGGTCAAGCCGAAATGCATGCGCGCCATGCTGTTACTGCAAAGATTGGGTCTAGAATTTCTAATTTCTCTATTGGAATTGAATGTCTGGTTCTGCAAAGGATTACAACTGATCTCCCTTCCACGAATATCTCTATGTCCCATTGGAATATCCCACCAGAATACAAATTAGCAGATCCGGGTTTTAATACAAGTGGTCGAATTGATTTATTGATCGGAGCAGAACATTTTTACGATTTTTTGTATCAACATGAAATGAAACGAATTTCACTTGGTGCGGGAGTTCCCTATTTAATAGAGACCGTGTTCGGATGGGTGGTTTCCGGGAAAGCACAGCTCCCAAACACAACTTCGGTGATTTGTAACGTTGCGACGAATTCTGAAAATTTGGAAAAGCAACTTGAACGTTTTTGGGCGGTAGAAAGTCATGAAGATCGACCTACGTGGACAGCAGAAGAGAAAGATTGTGAGGAAAATTTTGTACAAACATTTGAGCGAGATGCAGAAGGACGATACTTGGTTCGATTGCCGAAAAGGATTGGTTTTGAAAGTATGCTAGGGAATTCAAAAACCTTAGCTTTGAATCGATTCTTAAAATTGGAGCAACGATTGGAAAATAATTCTGAAATGAAACGTCAATATAATGAATTTATGTTGGAGTATCTGGAACTGAAACATATGAGAAAATTAGAGGATGGTGAAGTGGCAGCTGAATTGTATGGAAACGATAGCCGTAAGAGCTATTATTTGCCACATCATGCTGTTGTCAAGGACTCAAGCACCACAACGAAAGTTCGCGTTGTGTTTGACGGGTCTGCACGTACAGACACCGGTTTTTCTTTGAACGATTGTCTTCTAAAGGGTCCTTCTATACAAGATGATCTACTCAGTCTCCTACTACGATTCCGAAAGCATGAGGTTGCTCTAGTAGGTGATGTTGAGAAGATGTATAGACAAATTCGCCTCCATGCTGATGATACATCTCTTCAGAGAATTTTTTGGAGATTTTCCAATCAAGATTCAATGGATATCTACGAGCTACAAACAGTGACGTATGGATTAACACCTTCATCATTTCTTGCCACCAGATGCCTTCAGCAGTTAGCCATAGATGAAGGCGAAAATTTCCCCAATGCCAAACCTGTGTTGCAGAAAGATTTTTATGTAGACGATTGCTTGAGCGGAGCCTCATCAATTGAGGACACGTTGATTCTACGCGATGAACTCATGTCTATCATGAAAAAAGGCGGGTTTCATCTTCGTAAGATAAGTTCAAATAAGCCTGAGGTATTAGCTGGACTTTCACCAGAACAGATTGGTACTGACTTGACTATAACATTCGATTTAGACCCTGAAGCTGAAGTTAAAACCCTTGGTATTACCTGGGACCCAGGCGCGGATGAATTACGTTTCGTACATGCACCTGTATCGGAAAACTGTCTGTGGACAAGAAGAAAGATATTGTCAGCAATCGCCAAGCTTTTTGACCCATTAGGTTTGATTTCTCCTGTTGTTGTGGTGGCCAAAATAATTATGCAAGAACTTGCTTTGCTTCAAACTAAATGGGATGAACCAGTTCCTCCTGCCTTGGAGCAAAAATGGAAAAAATTCTACTCAGAGTTATGCCTTTTGCCACAGCTACGAATAAGCAGATTTGCATTTATATCAAAGTTTACAGCAGTTCAAATTCACTGCTTTGCAGACGCCTCGGAGCTTGCCTATGGTGCCTGCATTTACGTGCGAACAATTGATGCTGTTGGACGAGTACATGTGGAACTTTTGTCAGCCAAATCTCGCGTTGCCCCCCTCAAAAGGTTGACTTTACCTAGGTTGGAGCTTTGCGCGGCAAAGGAAGCAGCTGAACTCTTCACTAAGATCTCCAAAGCCCTGATGTTGGACAATGCAAAGTCCTTTTTTTGGTCCGATTCTACAATTGTTCTTCATTGGTTGGAAGCTCAGCCGAACACCTGGAACACCTTCGTGGCTAATCGTGTTTCCATCATTCAATCCTGTACATACGGTCTCCCGTGGAACCATATTTCTGGAAAGGAGAACCCTGCTGACCTCGTTTCCCGCGGCTTACATGTAGCAGACTTTCTTAAAAGTGAGCTTTGGAAATTTGGTCCTACGTGGCTAAAAGAACCTGAGGAAAACTGGCCCTCTAAAGCCTTTTTGGAAGAAATTGCAGAAGAGCAACTTGAAAAGCGCAAATTAATACATAACACGACCGCAGTTTCCCCACAACTTAATTCTTTGTTCACCCGTGGTCTTACGTTGATATCATTATTGCGTGTTGTTGCGTTCTGTTTGCGGTTCGCAAAGAACAGCAGAAAAAATGCCCAGCGGTGTCAAAGTTCGACAATTACGGAGCCTGAATTGCTAGCTGCAAAAATAGCTGTAATTAAACTAGTCCAGGCGGAATATTACTTAGAAGAAATTAAGCTTTTGAGAAAGCAACACAATGTGTCTACAAAATCTTCGCTTAAACTGCTCAACCCTTTCTTGGATCGCGAAGGCGTTATTCGGGTTGGAGGTCGCTTGACTAATTCAAACGAGTCCTACAACACTCAGCACCCAGCTATCCTACCACCTTCCCATCCTTTTACCCACCAAATCATTAAATACACCCACGTCAGAACCATGCATGGCAGCCACAGGTTAACTCTTTCAGTGTTGCGTCAAGAATATTGGCCAATTCACGGAAAACGAGCTGTGAAATCTGTTTTGCGAAAATGCCGAGAATGCTTCCGAACAAACCCAACTAACATACAGCAACCAACCGGCCAATTACCGTCCACAAGAGTCATTGCAAACAAACCGTTCCACATAACTGGAGTTGACTACTGTGGGCCTTTTTTCTTGAAACCACCCCACCGTCGAGCAGCCAGCCCAAAATGCTATATCGCTGTTTTCGTCTGCTTCACGACAAAGGCTCTACATTTGGAGTTGGTTGGCGATTTGTCCACATCCAGTTTCCTGGCTGCTTTCAGGAGGTTTATTGGACATTACGGTATCCCTTCCGAAATGCATTCAGACAATGCTAAAAATTTCGTTGGGGCAAACAAAGAATTAAGACTGCTGTATGAGATGCTTGGCAATAGCAAAACTCAGGAAAGAATATCAAACGAACTCGGACAGCTAGGAATCAACTGGAGATTCATTCCCCCAAGGGCTCCCAATTTTGGTGGTCTTTGGGAAGCAGGTGTTAAAAGCGTTAAATCATCTCTCAAAAAAGTAATTGGTTTACGTCAGCTCTCGTTCGAGGATTTTACCACCCTACTAGTCCAGATCAGCGCCGCCTTAAATTCCAGACCCTTAACTCCCCTCACAGATGACCCATCAGATATAGACGCTCTCACGCCGGCACATTTTCTCATCGGATCTCGAATGACCGATTTACCCGACAAAGATATCCGACACGTACCCACTAACCGCCTCACCCACTATCAGCAACGTCAGCAGCTATTCCAGCATTATTGGCATCGATGGAGCCGAGAATATCTCACCGAGCTACAAAAATATAGTAAGATTCGCCGCCCTCATCGTATCCAGGTAGGAGATGTCGTAGTACTTCGAGAAGATAATCTGCCCCCACTCAATTGGCCACTTGCCAGGATCGTTGCGGTTCATCCAGGAGACGACGACGTTGTCAGGGTAGTCACGGTTAAGACAGCAACAGGAGTCTACAAACGATCAGCTTATCGATTATGTCCGCTACCAATTGATGAAGTTGACACCATCTGTGATTCAATTGTGCAAAAATGATTTTGTTTTGTTTTTGTTTTGTTGTGTCATTCTCAGCAATGGCAAAACCAGTAAAGTCTATCTCGCCGCAAGTGTTGCTAGAAGTAAGAACAAATTTATCGTTAGTTTAGTAGTTAAGATATTGAAACAAGTTCAAGGAGGCCGGAATGTTGGCAACTAGGTTCACAAAACTGTTATACACTCATATCTCACTACATTTGTAACACATTTTTATTGAACACCCCTCAATTCATAAACATCACACATACAATTACATCTAAGTAAAATGCAGTTAGGTGCAAGTTTAGGAGGAAACAGCTGATTGCCAATAAAATCACTCTGTATCAAACTTCAGTGGAATAAACAAGTAGTTCTCCGGTCAATAAACTTATATCTAAACTTAAAACTAGATTGTTAGTACGGATTGTTAGTACGGATAGAAGATTAAAGTACGGTAAAATAAAAGTTGTTCTTGTGTACCGAACACACTGTGGATTGGCAATTTGGAACCCGAAAAGAAAATCAGCACTGCAAGAACCGTGACGGAAACGAAGGCTCAACGGAAACGGTAATCGGAAGGATTCGGACATTTCTAATCGAGCAGCTGGAACCAAGGTAATTCACAAACAACAAACAAACAAACAAACAAACAAACAAACAAACAAACAACAACAAACAAACAAACAACAAACAAACAAACAAACAAACAAACAAACAAACAAACAAACAAACAAACAAACAAACAAACAAACAAACAAACAAACAAACAAACAAACAAACAAACAAACAAACAAACAAACAAACAAACAAACAAACAAACAAACAAACAAACAAACAAACAAACAAACAAACAAACAAACAAACACAAACAAACAAACAAACAAACAAACAAACAAACAAACAAACAAACAAACAACAAACAAACAAACAAACAAACAAACAAACAAACAAACAAACAAACAAACAAACAAACAAACAAACAAACAAACAAACAAACAAACAAACAAACAAACAAACAAACAAACAAACAAACAAACAAACAAACAAACAAACAAACAAACAAACAAACAAACAAACAAACAAACAAACAAACAAACAAACAAACAAACCAAACAAACAAACAAACAAACAAACAAACAAACAAACAAACAAACAAACAAACAAACAAACAAACAAACAAACAAACAAACAAACAAACAAACAAACAAACAAACAAACAAACAAACAAACAAACAAACAAACAAACAAACAAACAAACAAACAAAACAAACAAACAAACAAAACAAACAAACAAACAAACACAACAAACAAACAAACAAACAAACAAACAAACAAACAAACAAACAAACAACAAACAAACAAACAAACAAACAAACAAACAAACAAACAAACAAACAAACAAACAAACAAACAAACAAACAAACAACAAACAAACAAACAAACAAACAAACAAACAAACAAACAAACAAACAAACAAACAAACAAACAAACAAACAAACAAACAAACAAACAAACAAACAAACAAACAAACAAACAAACAAACAAACAAACAAACAAACAAACAAACAAACAAACAAACAACAAACAAACAAACAACAAACAAACAAACAAACAAACAAACAAACAAACAAACACAACAAACAAACAAGACAAACAAACAAACAAACAAACAAACAAACAAACAAACAAACAAACAAACAAACAAACAAACAAACAAACAAACAAACAAACAAACAAACAAACAAACAAACAAACAAACAAACAAACAAACAAACAAACAAACAAACAAAACAAACAAACAAACAAACAACAAACAAACAAACAAACAAACAAACACAAACAAACAAACAAA
>NC_073691.1:3380220-3403062 GCF_029784155.1 Uranotaenia lowii
GCCTTCTGTGAACTTCAAGTTTCAAAAAGTTCCTCAAATAACCTTTTTTGTGACATGTCAATCGCATTATTAGGAATAAAAGTTACAAATTGGGTCTCAAATAGCCTTCTATGGACTCGAAGTTTTGAAACGTTCCTCAAACAGCCTTTTTTGAGACATGTCCGCCATTTCATGAATATGAAATGTGAACGAACATCACAAAAGGGCATATAATCAATAAATCATTTTTTGGAGTTTGGAAATTGTTGAAATGTATAATTTATTTTGAAAATTCAACTCAGAACAACCTCAAGCTAACTCGCAAATGATTGTTTTTGAAAAGAGTGAATATTTTGTCTTTATAAAATTTCGTCCAACTGTATTTACTTACCACGAATGTATCACACATAGTAAGTCAGTTGAAGCAATTCATTAAATAAATATCAAGATAAACTCAAGAATTTGTATTATTTTATGCTTAATATTAGTTATAAACATGGAATTTCATTTTTTTAACCGATAGTATTTTAACCGATGATTGATTTATATGCCGTTTCGTAATGTTTGTTAGTAATAAGTGGTAATAATTAACGAGCCTCTATAAACAAAAGAGACGAAATGTCACGATTGGAATTTTCGATTTTCTGTCAGTGTCATTCCAATCGAGCAAAAGACTTGTCAAACTGGGAAAATTTGGAATTGCGAAAGCGGCGGTAGCGAAAGTATTATCATTTATATGTATCTGTAAACAAAGGGTAATCAAAACACAGTTTTTTAATGCTCTATTTCGATTACAAGCTAGATTCTCGAAGACTAATTTCTTGGTTCTTAATTGGTATGTTATGGTTTTTTTAAATGATTAATATCCCAAGTAACCAAAAGTTCTATGAAACGGTCTCTTAAAAGCTTACTCAGCCCTGTTTTAAGGCTGTATAGCATTCTACTAAGCTTAAAATTTAAGTTCTTATCGATGCTTTTAAGTTCCATAGTCAAAGCTGAGTAGAAGGCTATTCAGCTAATGCATGAGACTTTGTAAAAAAAAAACAAAAAATATATTTTCTCTAGCTCCCCCTTTATATGTAATCTTATATGTATATCTTTTCTACTTTTAATGAATTCTATACTTACTTGAAAAACTTATTTGTTGGAAGATTTGAACCCGGATCCGTCAGATGAGAGCTGAACACGTTACCTTTGAACCATAGGCGGTGCTTGGTTTGTTCTATTTCAAAACATCAATTTGAATTATGTTTAGAATTTACCTTTTCATAGTAGGCAGTACAATAAAAAACGTAAACATTAGCATTTCACAAAACGAGGCATCAAAAAGTTTCATGGCGGATCTTACAACAGTGAATGTGAGTTTCTAAAAGTGTGAGTACGTTTTTAATTATTAAATTTTCTTCTGACTTTTCAGCACAAATATAAATCGAACCAATATTATGAACCCGAAAGCTGGAGGTCAAGTTAAAACTTGAATAGCTGAAATACAAATTTCATTCCCAATAAGAGCAAATTTCTTCATGTACTCCCGGTTGCAAGAACTTAAACTCAACGCCAGTCGATAGTGGCGATGCTCCAGGTGCTGCAGGAGCTGCTGTGAGAGCTAGCCACCCATTGAGAAGAGAACTGAAGAATCGGAATCTATTTTTAGCCGGGAATTCACCACATTGTAGTATTCTTTCCTATTTCTGAATCTCAAGCAAGATAAAGGCTGTTTTATACGAGTGTAACATCACTAATCACTAATCACTAATCGTACTTCCACAGCCAGAACTTATGTCTGAGTCCCAAAGAACAATAAAAGTGAGTTATTATTCTTCTTGTCTTTGTTCATGCTTCTTATCATTTTAACATAAAAACATTAAAATGATAAAAAACATAAAATGGTTGGGCCTACCATGGAGCAGAGAACGCAGAGACATCTGGAACACAGGAACAGAAGAAACGTGGACCACCAGTACCATACGTTTCAAAGGGGCATTATCGTTGGAAGCATGCTAAGAAAAATGCTCCTTGATGGAAAACCACGCGTTATTTGAAGTAACTCTACAATTCACTAGGACTATTCTTCAGTGGCTGGAAATGATTTATTTTGTACACAGAATTCACAAAACCCTGGAATAAATGCATTTTGTAGAATGTTATGTAGTAAACATGATGATTTTAAAATTCTAAGACTTTTTTTTATTCAATTGTTTTGGATTTCGATGTACAATCATTTCTGGTCATCGACCAAGGATAAAGCGCCTTTACTCGCTCTTACAAATAAAAAAGAGAATAAGAAAATATTAGTAAAACATAAAACCCTTCGAGGCCTTTTAAGAACTCGAAAGGTTTTTTTTTTTAAATTAACCCTTATTAGGATTAACCCTCTAACTTCACGTAAGTAAAATAATCATCATGGAACAAACTCACCAAATAAAAGTAAAACATCTGGCCTGGGTTGATTGGTGAATTTCTCTTTCCAGTCTGTTCTCCGTGATTTCCAGTCCAGTTTTTGTACAGCGCGTAAGCGGAACGAGGCTCGGAATATTCATCCCGCCACCCTTGACAATCACTCTCAACTATTGATGATTCACCCGTAAAATTCAAAACATATTACAGTATTATACCATTTTCTGCACTTGAATATTGATTGATAGATTGAAGTGCGTTTATTTGAGAAGGTACCGTTCGCCAAGCGAATAAGCACCCTTGCACTTGAATATTGAGTTTCAAAATTTGCATCGAAGGAGAGAAAAAAAAACGTGCCCGCTGACCTTCCACAAAACTTGCACACACCAAAATGAACAGCCAAAAGAAAAAAATAATTGGGCACAGAAAGCTGAACAAACGCATCGTGGCCAAGGCACTGATTTAATCACCGTTATCTTAAATTTTCAATTCTCATTTGTTACTGTTGAGAATATTTACAAATAATATTCACAATATTGCAATGATTCACACATTCAGCACTAGAAAATTTTCTTCGGAATTTTCTCCAGGGACACCCATAATCAAACCACGCGGAAAACCATATCAAAGAGCGAAGACTGTGACACAAAAAATAATCCGTCATTTTTCGATCACCGTTGGTTTTCCCATTTTCATCCAGCGTATTCCCTCGAAATTTGACTTGCCACTTAAAGGCATCTTTTAATTACACACTCAAAGCTTTATTTTGTGATTTCTCAACAAAATTTCACAAGAAACACTCAATTTTCTGAAAAATTCGACGGACGAGATAAAAAAACGCGTGTGCTGCGGTCAAGCCAAGGCCTACTCTCCTGTTTTATACGAGTGTAACATGTGAAATAAATTTGAATAAACTTATGGTACGAATATTGTAGCTAAATTTGTCTCTTAATTTAGAATAAATCAATTGATTTATTTAAACACATGGACGATTTGATAATCAAGTTTTATAAGATTTTTTCTTAATGCAAACTCTGTTGAAAATGCAGATTTTCATCTCTTTATACAAGCAAAGAATTGCGATATTTTCAAAAATCACGTTCAGTTTTTTTTGAATATATTGTGATTATTACCGACAGTGTTAAATTTTATTAGATATGAATATTGTCAAATTTAAAAAACAATGTGAGAATTATTTTTAGAATCATCTTTAAGATTTATATCATCTCTCCATTTTGATCAAAACAGTTGATTTATTTGTGTGTCAGTTCGTTGTTCGAATATTGGTAACTCTGATTTTCTGTTATTCACTCTTGTGAGAAATTGAACGTTTACGTTTGCATTGAAGTTCTTAAGAAGTTCTTCAGGGAACCAAAAAGTTCGTAACAAGTTCTGCATGGAACCAAAAAGTTCGTAAGAAGTTCTTCATGGAACCAAAAAATTCCTAAGAAGTTCGTAACGAAGCACGATAGTCCAAATTGAATCTTGAATTTTTTAAAGTACTTGGAACGCACAAAAATGTTTTATGCTACTTTTTTAGACTTTTTATGTTCGTTCAGAAGTCCAATTCAAGCACTTATTTTCATTTCTCTCGAGGACCTTTTACTCAGCCAAATGTGAACTTTTAATGCACAAGATTAAGTATCTGTGCGACTTTTGGTTACTTGGGATGTAGGATATTTTTAGAGGATAATAGTTATCCGGCAAATGAGCCATCCTGCAAATGTACTAAAAGTGTTTAGAACAGTGTGCAGCCAATTTAGTACAAGCCAATCGAATGTTTTGGTTGCGTATTGCTTTGCTCTCTTATTCGTAATAGTGAAATTTTGGGGTGTCCATTAAATCCGTCAAAGTTGTTTTTCGGTACAGATTACTCTCGCGTAGTATACAGATTTCAGTGGAAACGTTTCGGATTCAATCCGGAAAGTTCACATCAAACAGATCCTTTTAGGTAGAGCCTGGGTTGGCACGTTTACTGACGTTTTCATCGCAAAACGTCCAGCCGTGCAGCTCGATCGGCTAAGCGGATTTGGCTACCTCATATTATCACGGTTTGCGCTAGCGGATGTAAGTGTCTTTTCCAGTGAATAAATAAAATGTAAATTTTGTGAATAAACTCAGTGATTCAAGTAGCAGAACAGTTACTTCCGATGAAGAAACTTTTGTTCTTTGCTTTGCTGTTTTTTTCGGCGGTTCTCCTTACGGCGGACAACGGTAAGTTTCAATTCATTAGAAGTTCTATCACTTTCACTTCGACGTGGCATTTCGTAACCATAACTTTGGGTTTTTCTATTTCTGGCAGGCTTCCGGTTCAGGGCCAATGCTACCGAGGATGAATTAGACGAGGAATTGAATGTGGAAGTTGAATCCGATGAGGCATCGGTAACCCAAAACGAGGAACCAAAAACAGATGAGGAACCAGAAACGACGAAATCGCCAGATGCTTCTATTTACAAGGCCTCTCTATGTTATGTTACTGGAACTCAACTGGAATTGCCTGCCGGAAATCCTGTCGAATTCCTCGTTGGATTCGCCAATAAGGGAAGTGAAGATATCATAGTAGAAAGAATCGAAGCTTTCTTCCGGTATCCCATGGATTTCAGCTACTTCATTCAAAACTTTTCGGCTATTGCCTACAACTGAGACATTAAACCGGGTCGTTTGTCGTTTGCCGGTCGGCCATTCGGATTGAACATTGCGCTCAACTACCGTGACGCCAGCGGAAATCAGTTTTCCGAAGACGTCTTCAATGAAACCGTTTCGATTATCGAAATCGATGAGGGTCTGGATGGGGAAACGTTCTTCCTGTACGTGTTCCTGGCGGCTGTTGTAGTTTTGTTGCTGGTGCTCGGCCAACAATTCCTGGATCGTATGGCAAGCGTAAACGCTCCCCAGCTGCCCGTGGAAACCGGAACCACAAGTACCAAGGATGTGGACTATGAATGGATTCCACAAGAAACACTCAAGAGGATTCGTAAGTTTTTCTTGTTTTTTTTTTTTCTTATAGAAACTAGACTTTCTTTCTGGAACATATTTCGATAACCAACTTCAAAATCTTCAATGAACGAAAATTGGAAGTCCTAATACTTAATTGTACTAGCCCACTAACGAAAGTGGTTTGTTTCTTCCAGAAAATTCTCCCAAGGGCGACAAAGTGTCCCCGAAGCAAAGCCCACGACAGCGGAAGGCAAAGCGAGCTGACAGTGCCGATGATTGAATCAACGACTTGGAGAACTCATTGCTTTGAGAAGAGTAGCTATCGTTAACAAAGCATAAAACAGAGACACAAATATGTAGAATGCCCATCACCATCATCAACACAAAAAGCACAATCGGCGTGGAACGATAATTCTGGCATTATTTTCCGGAAAGTCGTTTGACCGAATAGTTAGTTGGCATAACAAATTATAATGAAAAAAATTTGTATTATGCGAAAGGTCACATTATGCTAGATAACCGTTACGTGAAATAACCCTAAAGTCAAAACGGGACGAGCCAGATTATTTCCATTGGCAAACATGAGTGATGAGTCCGGTGCGTGACTGCACTCGTTTTTGTGAAGGACATTTATGAACGATTTAGTCAAAATGAGTTGAAAACATCGGAAACTTCCTATTAGAAACATCCACATAAAACAACGTTGTAGTTTATTTTTGTTGTCATAACGTACCAATTGTCGCAATTTGCAATCATTTGGTTAAGGAAGATTTTTTTGATCTTTATAATCAGAACAAACATGATTTTTGTACTGGTAGGAATGAATCGGAGTTCCGACGCAGCAGGAAATTGAGCGGTTCGATGATAGAAGCGCATGAATGGATAGAAATGAGATGCGATTATAGAAATGATCCGGTAAGTAAAATATTCCGATTTGAGGTTCAGCAAGAATAAAATTGTTGTATGTTTCCCTATTGTAGAAAGCTTATCCAATGGATCTCGACTTCTAAGGTCTATCGCACTAGTTTGCCTTGGGTTACCTTATCACCTACACCTTGAAGACGATGCTCTCACTTAGCTGTTTGTGGTAGAAGGATGCAAACGAATAGAAGAGACGATATTGAATCCGGATGAAATCGTCAAATCCGCTCGCTGTTGAACTAAAGATGTAGCCATGCTTGGTGTCAAAATCAAGTAGAAGCCATTGTGTGCCAAATATTTACTAGAAGAAATTCATCAGATAATCGACGGCGGAGAGTATCCCGTACAATCAACAGCAGAACAAGAAGAAGAAGAGAGTATCCCAATGGACACATGTCTGTCACTGGGGATGTTTGGCCATCTCTCAGTCGATCTTATGGGTTCCAGTTTTGATAGTAAGCGTTCGATACAGCATTTTAAGGTGGTCTGCCGAAAGTTGAGTCATGGAAAGATCTTTTTCTAGCTTATGCCGAAATCGAATGACAAGAGTTTTTCAAAAGTTAGTTAAATCTCGAGATGGAATGCTGCGGACGAAAGCTTGTAAAGACGAAGCAACTCATATTACAGGTCCCATTGAAAATGTCCAGGTAAAATGTCGCTGAATGATATTATTTCAAATCCAGCTCGAAATCGAGTAGAGGCAAAGTCTCTTGAGCACCACCACCGGACAAACATTCGGAACATACGACTGGAAGTGCGGAATATAATATGAAATTGAAATTCTTCGATACAAAAATTTACAAATAAAATAAATGTGTTAAATAAGTGTGTTTGTCTGTTTTTTTTTTTTCGGAAAACAAAGTTTAATAAGCTTAAAATACCAAAAAGTGAGCTCGCTATGGTTTTCAATATTTTTATTGTTGTTTGACGATATGCTGTATTGCCATTATTTGATTATTTGATCATTGGATAAAGATAACACGTATGACCAACTCGTTACGGAAAGAGTTAAAAAGGCAATAAAAATGGAATGGTAACTGTACTTACTTCCCTGTATCGTTGAAGGATGAATCATCCTTCGGGATGAAAATCCAGAGAAAAATTAAAAGAATTCCCTGTTTCGTAAGGCTATAGTTTGGATAAGGACTAGTAGAGAGGTGCCACCGGTTACAGTTACGTTGCTTCTAAAATTTATAATGACCTACGTTTGAATGGTCGGTGGCATCATCATCATTTTGATTTTTCAAATCAAGAAAATCATGTAAATTAAACTCGCACCCTTTTCCTTTCCCAAAAGTAGTTTTGATGCTAATAGTTGAGACGCCGCAAGTCTCCTGCTAACAAAGTATAAAGAAATTGATAAAATTGGCACACACATCCTTTAGAAGTGCACGACTTTAATAAACCTATTTGGGAAAAAAGTTATATATAATAAGTATATTAATAAAAAAAGAAATATTCTAGGATTCGGCTTGTTTTGTTCGTTGTTTTTTTAACATATTTAATGCCTTTTTTATAGAGATAAACAAGTTATTTCATAAAACGCATAAATAGGTAATACATTTGTCCAGCTTTTTTAAGTCACAAGTATTTTTTTTGCAATATATTTATTTATTTATTTATTTTTTTAATTTCTTTATTCGAAACGGCTTATACCTTGAGGCTTCAAGGAGCCAAACTCGTTTTGTATGTTCACAATTGTTTGCTTAGGTCTACAACACTATTTTTTTTTTTATCAATATAGGGATTCGCTTCACGTAATTTTCCATCCGGCGAAATTTTCATTTTCGAGTAAGTACAACCACTGGTACAACTTTATTTATGGTAGGGTTCAACAACCTCAATTATACGACAATAGATAAGTACAATTGGTCAGCAGTAGGTGTTGGGTGACACTTGGCTTGAAGCTTGAAGTGTCCGGGAAAGCTGAAAAAAATTAAGTCTTATTTTTATTTTCCGAAAAAAAAAATCTATATAGATATATAAAAATGAATGTTTGTCTGTCTGTCTGATTGTTCTCTATAGACTAGAAAACTACTGTTCCGATCAACGTGAAATTGGGTGTATGAGAGGGTAGGAGATGGTTTCAACAATACTTTCAAATCAGGAAGGGCTTCCATACAAAATTAACATAAAATATGGAACACCCATACAATTTTTAAGCATATTCCATAAAATTTCGTGGCGAATCAAATTTTTGCAGCATGAATCTATTTGTTGTCTTGTTGGACAAATTTTGACATATTCTGATGATTCATTGTATTGAAACCCCTTTGCCACTGTTAAAATGAGGGAGCTCCCATATACATTCAATATAATAGGTGATAGAATCCCATTAATTTTCAAACTATTTCCACCAAATTTGGCACACATCAAACTTTATAGTTTAAACTTCATAAGGCGTTTCCCTGTATTTAAAAGGGACTTCTATACAAATTAATCAAACATATGAAAAAAATCCTTATATAAATTTCAATCCTTATATAAATTTCAGGATATTTTCATTAAAATTCGATGCAAATAAATTTTCTCATTCCGGAGATCGTACAAAATCAGATTCCGGAAGTTAAATTGAATTATTTGGTACAAAAATTAAAATCAACATTCCTATTTACCAGAAACGAAAATTCAGATTTAACTAAAAAACTGACTAAATCGTGTTTCAACTGTCAAGACAGCAACCGTTTT
This sequence comes from Uranotaenia lowii, assembly GCF_029784155.1. Classification (NCBI taxonomy): domain Eukaryota; kingdom Metazoa; phylum Arthropoda; class Insecta; order Diptera; family Culicidae; genus Uranotaenia; species Uranotaenia lowii. The sequence goes on from NC_073691.1 coordinate 3,389,143, forward strand.
GCAGAAAATCTTCTGTGGAAAGGGAATGTAGTCAGAAGCGCTCTTGATGATTTTCAATCATTTTTGTTAACAATGAGCGTTACTATTTTAAAGGGTAATTTTATACGAGACATTTCCTTCTTCCTTGTTTGCAGCCGATCGAAAAAATTTACAGTATCGTTCATAATTGTATAGAAATTGGAAGCACGCGCACTGTCACTCCGACTTTGAACATCCATAAATTTTCACTCTGATGATATTTCTTGATCAAATTTTCTGCGTAAGATAGATCAACTATCACGCTATTTTAAAATTTGTGCGGCCTGAGATACAGTAGTTCTACAAAAATCGGACGTTTTGGACTTTCGCCATTCAAATTGCAATATCTCAGGAAATACGCAACATTTTTTACTGAAATTTTGCAGGGTGGTTGTTGGAATATTGAGTAAGCATTGAGTTTCTGAGATATTGCAATTTGAATGGCAAAAGTCCAAAAAGTCCGATTTTTGTAGAACTACTATATCTCAGGCCAAACAAACTTTAGAAAGCTCAAATTTTGTGATATAATAGTGTGATAGTTGATCAATCTTACAGAGTAAAAAGTTATGGATGTTCAAAGTCGAAATGACAGTGCGCGTGCTTCCAATTTCTATACAATTATTAACGGTACTGTAGTTCGGAATGCGGATGCTCAGCACTGGTGAAAAAAAAAATGACTCTAAGAAACTTCGGACTGCTCACCCTAACTTTCTAGATTTAGACTGGTGCTTTAAAAAGGCGGCTTGGTAGCTCGCGTACACTCATGCGGATGACTCGACGTTTGCCTCCGTCATCCTTGCTGTGCCGCCGATTCCATTTTCTCGCGAACCTGCAGTGAATGTTGGAGGTTTTTGACTTTAGACTAAAATTTATGTTTTCGTTAGAACTTACCTCGAACTTCTGCCCTATCAAAGTTCCTCCTGATTGAAATACCTTGACCAAAGTCTTTTGGACGCGTCAGTGCGATCGAATTGGGAAGGCAAAGCCGACTGTTGAGGAATCCTGGGAGATTTTTTGTGGTGAACAAAAAGGTCTGGCATCCGCATCCTACGAATTTATTGTGGTCACACATTATCGTCCAGCGCATGACGGAAGTGAGTAAACGGGGCGGCGAACAATGTTAGATCCAACAACGTCGACGTTTAATTGAAGGAGTTCATAAAATCTAGAAATTTCCGTCGACTGTTGATGAATCGTTAATCCTGTCCTGCTAACAGGACAACAGAAGCCGATTCCGCCGCTGGAAAAGTTAGAAAAAAAAATGTTAGTAACATCCCTTTAACTTGAATTTTTTAAATTTTAAAGCATAACAAATCAGCTACTAACCTGATCTGAAGTTGATCTGTTCTTCCCGCTGCCTAAGGGCCATTTTTCGCCTTAGCTACAGCCGCTGCTTCTGAAAAAGGTTCGACCGGGACGAATCCAATCGATTGATTTGAGTTGAATCAGATTTCTCGATTTTTGATGTAATTGAGGAAAGTTTTCTGCCAGGCGATGCAGGATGACATAGATCTGTACTAAAAAGATCATAACAAAGCTCTCACGCTAACACTGGCTTGACGTATGATTGAACATTTTAAACTTATATTTTTGCATTATATTATGGCGCCGGATAGCTAAATTCATGCCATCCTGCAAATGTTCCAAAATAATTTAGTACAGATCCATGCCATCCTGCAACCGAACGGTGCCATTCTCAAGGGATGTCTATACATAGGCTGCGTTCTCTGCAGGATGGCATGGATCTGTACTAAATAATTTTTCGTTTTCCGTCGTTTGTTTTGATTTTGATATTCATCTTGCTTTCGGTAATGCCCGGTTAAAATTTTATGGAGTGCATTTAGGTCTCGATCACAGGAAGAATTACGGAAAGATTTAGATACCCGAATGTTTTGTATTGTGTGATTGTTTGCCGGTTCGAAATTCGTTGGGGTATCGTTTTAGTTAAACATGAATCCGTCGGAAGTGATGTTGTAAGTTTACTCGAACGTCCATTGATCGTTTTTTCCGGGATTTTGCTAGTGATATAAGATAATTGTCGCGAATTGCTTCGGTTCGGCTCATGATGACCGGTGAATATTACCCCCCTGGAAGAGTGATCAATAGATGGTTTGCTGAAGAAGCAATTCTACAAGTCGCAAGAGGGGCAAGCGAGAGCGGAAGTGGGAAAAGCCTTGTACTTGTTGCAGGATAATCCGGATGCGTTGTCCAAGTGCAGTTAACATCCCAGCCTCAGGTCTCTCAGCCTACAAGGTTTGGTAATGCAGACAATGATGGCTTCGAATGGTGAAACTTACCAGGGGCCTCGGTTGGAGCACTGCAATTTCTAGCTAGAACGTTGTCTATGGGGAAAACAATTTTTGCTATAATATTAGCTACATGGAGGATGCCCAGCACCGGCTTTCATACGCTTGATGGACCTGCTTCGAAATTGTTTTGAAGTTGATTGGGCGGAACCTCAGCATATGATCCCGATTAACTGGCGACCGGCGGGTGATTGTTTTTTCGATCGAGAGAAAATGCTTGGCTGCAAAGTGTTCCATTGGCGTTGGCTTCAGTTAACATTTTAAGGTAATGTAACATTTTCAACGATCATATTTGTTGTTTAAAAGTAAAATTAAAAACTAACTTAGTAAATCTTATAAATTTTTACTCCGTTGATTAGCAGTCAACTGTTCGGGAAAGTAAGGCACCTTAAGTAGCTGCTCGTTTGAATCAGCTCTTTTAGTTTTGGCTGCTACAATAAAAATGTGCCTGGACTCGTGAGATGCTGCTACCCACTAATCTGACCTAATCGAATCGTTTTCGAGAATACAGAATTAAACTTGAATATCATTTTTCGACAACTTTCTATAGCTTCAACTTTTCTCTTCCGATCGCAAGCGAAAATCAGTCTTTGCCCTTTTTCAGCCACTGTCACTTACGTCCGTCCAGGGAGGTCAGCTGAAGGGATTTTCGAATCTGTGCTCACTGGTTTTAACATTTCCCCGACCCTGTTTCCTAGACAGATTTACCAATTGCCTCAATCTCTATGTCTGCGAGTATAGCCACAGGTCGCCGAAACAGTCCACAGGAAGTGCGAACCACCGCCTGTGGAACACGGCCGTCTTTTCCAACGATGACTTCAGCTACTTGTCCACGGACCCATCCGTTGCTGTTTTGATCATCCGTGATATACACTAAACCGCCTGGCTTCAGCGTTCACGTTCAACGACGGCATATATTCCTTTAGCCACCGCTTCCATAGTTCATCGGCGATGCACTGGAACCTCTGGTAAGTGCTTCGAAGTGCCTCTGCCAGACTTGTTAGCGCTATGCAAAGATCCTTCAGTTCGGTTACCATGCCACGCAAAAAATGGTTCGGCGTAAGCGCCTCAGCAATAACGGTCTTAGTGTGTTTCATCGCTCATTCGGTGTTCCGCATTCAGGTTTCCATAGTCGTCTTGACCGTTCGTACCATCCGCTCCCATATACCCCCCATATGGGGTGCAAAAGGTGGATTGAAGCGTTAGTGAACACGATAGCGCAGTCTGTTCCGATTCGACGAATCTGCTCTTGAAGTTCCTTTCAGGTTGGCCGTTGTCAAAGAAGATAACAATATGAGGGCCTCTGCGCAGCACGAATCTCCGAATTGCCGTGATACACGAATCACAACTTGTGTGTGTGTGCCACTTCCAGGTGCACTGCACGGACCGCCAGGCGCGTGAAAGGTTCAATCCACCGTTTCTCGACACGACATCCCACGATTACTTCAAACGGTCCAAAATAGTCGACTCCCACATGACTGAAGCGGCTCAGGAAAGGCGTGCGATACGTGCGGTCGGCTCCTTTTTACTTTGCACCATTGGCAATTATCCATCGACCGCTACACACAGCTCCTCAGCTTAGGGATATAAAAGCGTTGCCGAACTTCGTTAAACGTGGTCTCCCGGTTAGCGTGTGCAAAACGCCGATGATAATCAGCTAGCAGTAGACTAGTGATTTCGTGGGCGCTTGGTAGGATGATGGAGAATTTCGTATCGTATGGAATGAATTCTGCAGATTTTGTCCTGCCGTTCATTCGCAACACGTCACAATCGTCCAGGAACGGCCTACGATGATAGATGACACTGTGTTTCTCGATCGGAAGACGTCACGGATCACCAATCTCTTCAATCGTTCGGTGGCGTCCGGAATAACCTCGACAGTTGGAGATAAATCTGTAAACGCAACAGATCCCAACAGACTCACATCGATGATAGGTTCGTTCGTCTTGAAAGTGTGGGACATGTGGCACGCTCGAAGCTCGATTGTGGTGTTTGGTATTGGTGTTTTCTGCGTCGGCCACCTCTCTTCTGGTTGCTGGAGAAACTCCCGTTTAACCAGGTGCAGTCGTGGCAATCAAGACATCGTTTGCTACTTCTGCGGGGAATCTGGTTATCGAAAACGAGATTGTGCGGCGTGGCTCAAAACTAAGAAGAACGGCACGCACAAAAATCGAGCGAAGTTGTTTTCCGAGGCAACTACCTAAGGGTCCGGCGCCGATTGACCGACGCATAGGGCTGAGATAAAAGATCTCCACTGCTGGCGATCCGGAGCCAGCGTCTTCACTTGCTGCCAGCTAAGGTTCTCGTCAACTGTGCGGATTTCAGTGGCTAGACTTCGCCGCCACGAGCTTCTAGGCCTGCCTCTTCTTCGATGCCCATCTGGATTCCAGTCAAGCGCCTCTCTGCAAATCTCGTTTTCACCTCTTCGCAGTGTGTGCCCAATCCATTTCACTTACGTTCCCGAATCTCGATTTCTAGCGCCTTTTGATGACACCGGCGATGAAGTTCAACGTTTGAGATCCAGTTGCCAGGCCACCAAGCGCGGATGATGTTCCGCATGATGTTTCGGAGACTCGCAAACAAAAATCGGGCTTTTCTGATCCGGGTTTCGATGTCCTTCTTGGTACCACCATCAGGCGTAATCTGGCTACCAAGATACTGGAAGCACTCCACTGTCTCAACCTGTTGTCCAGTTATCACGAAATTGGAACGATTTTCTGTATTGACTTCCATCGACTTGGTCTTTCCGACATTGATTTTGAGACTTCCATTTTTGCCGCCTGTGGACCCGACACGACAGCAGATAACGTCGTACGGAGGATGTAACAATTAAATATTATACTTGGTTTATTCTGTGCTTAAGCCAATTCGGAATAAATCTAGAGTTTGTTTTGATTAGGTCGTAAGAACCAATGTAAACAAAATTGCGTTATTGGCTGCAAACGATTGATAAACATGTATTCTATGTTCGGTGAAAACTTGATTTTAATTGATTAATTGATAAATTTAAGAAAATGCTTTAAATTTTGGACGTATAATAGCTTTCATTTTTCTGAGTGCATTTTGGTTTTTGCGACTTTTTGCGTCACCCTGCATTGCCGTGCATGCAAAACGACGCAAAATATCAATTCGATAAGTTGGTTTTTGCGTCGTTGTGCATTCGTCGTGAATAGTGCTGTAAAATATTACGAAAGTTTACGTAAAAAATGCAACATATTGAGAATAACTGTCTACGGGAGTGATTCGAGTTGTAGGGTGAGTACAATAAGATTTACTTTAGACCGTGCTGGAAAAAAGTTTTTGTTTTCATTACAGAGTCAGCCGGAATATCTGAAAATGATGAATACCATTCCGAAAACCTTGGACAGTCACGAGTGGGGACCAGAACAAACGTGTGATATCCTAGGTGACCAAGGTGATTGAAAGTCCTATTAAGTAACAACTCAGGATGCTCTTGGGCGATAAGTTTCGCATGCAGTTCGATCAGACTGTGGTGTTTATACATTTCCTTAAGTAACTGAGAACAATTAAGCGGATTTTTAGGTTAGTGAAACAAGCTTTTGCAATAATACTTATCGTTTGGTAAAACGCGGTATGCGCCAAATCGAAAATGCTTTAGGTCGTAAGTACGTTTTCACTATCGAAGACTTAACTTACAGGAAATTTAAGTACATCGGAATGCTTTCCGCCCATTCTTATGTTGGATTTCAATTTCTCAGACGAATTCAGCCAACATTCACAAAGTGAGATTTTAAAACTTGTTTCGTAATTTCAATAGCGATTTTCTCAAAACACGTCAGGTGGTTCATACGACCTAATCAAAACAAACTCTAGAAATGTTCAAAACATTGCAAATCATAATCGACGCAAATTACTCTCAGTGCAGTAAATTGGGTAAACGAGAAAACCCAATAAAAGTGGGGTAAACAAATTCCGAAACACCGTGTACCCATATTGCCAACATCGAGAAAACAAAAAACAAAGCCAGACGCTAGCGATCGAAGAAAAAAAACCGCAAAGTTCCGGGAGCGTTGTTAACCGTGCGAGTCGGAAAAAGTGACGCCGCGAACGATTTTGTCCTGCGGTCGGAAACAAACGGCAAAAAAAAAACCGAGAAAGGTGCAGGATTTAACAAACGGCAGTTCTGGTGAGTGCTGAAAGAAATTTAACCCGCAAGTTTGCACGCAAAGTACGAAAACAACAAAAAATTGATTTCACGTTTCCTTCACGCTATTAGCGGTCAGGCAATTGTGGCCACGAGCCAGTGCGAAACAAAAAGAAAAGAGACCGGAATCAGGAAAACAGCAAAAAAGCCCCAAAGAAGGGTAAGAGCAAGATGCTCTGAATTATGTTGAGCTTTTCCTAACGGCAAACGGCCATAGGGCTCTTTTTTCTTTTTCCTTCTCGACTAGCGTTCTGGCAAAGGGCACGGTAAACGGACGAAACCTGGATCCAGACAGAAGAATTTTCCACATCCGGGGGAAATCTCTCCGGAAGCGGCTGGAACCGGAGGTCCGGTCACACAGGAGTCGTCGGAAAGAACGAGGGGAGTCAAGGTCAACCGGCTTCCACGTGGTTCCAGAAACTTCGCTTCTCTGGCCGAAAGTTTGTGTGCGTCGAGTAGATCCGTCGACAGAGCACTTGGCACCCGCCGGGTGGAGTGCTGAATCGATATCAGGCAGGCAGCGGGAGCAGTCCCGTTCCGGAAGAATCGGCATCGTGTGGGAAAGGCCAGTGGTGACCAGCACGACATCTGGTGGCCAGAATCCACAAAGTTCATCGGGCGAGGCAATCGCGACACCTGGTGGCGGGTTTCGAAGACTCGTGGCGATTCAAGCAGCAACAGCGATAGACGGTCGCTTGCTCCGTGAGCCACCGGGGTGTGTGAGCCGGTTCCTGGAAGCGCATTTCCTGGTGGCGAGCGTGATGTTTGGTCCAAGGATGACAGCAGGGCAGCAGGAGATCGACGCGCAGGAAAACTCTGGGTCAGCGAGCCATCCACCGAGCGCGACAAAATGCAGTTTTTGCACGTAAGTCGAAAATTATAACTTGATGCTTTGTTTACCCACCCACAATTATTTCGACCATGGGCCATTGGAGCCAAAATAAAATGATTTGCTAAAGGCAATGTTACAAAATGAACATTAAAATCTTATGTTTTCGTGATGTCATTCGGAAATAACCACAAGTTCCCCTGTTGGCTAAATTTATTGAGCAAGCCGGAGCCAAAGAGGAAGAAACAACCTTCTTCTTCTTTGTGATGCCAACCTCTTCTTACAACGGCAGTCCGCGAACGGTGTAGGATGACTACATCGACGGGGAGCATCTGAGTAGTGTGCGTCCGATCCCTTGATCGAAGCTACAAAGATAAGGCAACATCTTCTGCGTAGCGGAGGTCAGGGGTGCGCCGCGAACGTTTGTAGGATACCTCAATGTCGGGGGGTATCCGAGTAGTGCCGCTTCCTAAGAGGGAAACTGCGGGGATAAGACTTTACCTTCCTCGTAGCGGATCTCGAGGGAAGAGGGTTAACCACTGTCGGGGGATACCCACGGGTAGAGAGGCTCTCGATGCCGGGCGAGCCTCTCGAATCGGTGTAGGATGTCGTCACCGTCGGGAAACATCCGAGTCGTAGCGTTCCAAATCCCGTACGTGTGCCGTGACAGGCGCGAGTTCAGGACAAGCTGCTCTCGATCTGGCACACAACGGGCAGGAAAATCCGCGGGCCAAAAATCCTAGGGTTGCCAGCCAAGGGGTTAAAGAAGACCAGACATCGGTCGGAGTAGACTGACCCCATCGACGGAGGGCTGTCGAGTAGAGTGCGTCCGACCCCTCGGTTTGAAGCTACAAAGATAAGACAATACCTTCTGCGTAGCGGATGCCGTGGGTGCGCTGCGTTCGTGCGTAGGATGCTCCACCTTCGGGGAGTATCTGAGTAGGGCGGTTCTCAACGACAGAAGCTGCGGGGATAAGACTTGACCTTCTTCGCAGTGGAAATCGTTGGGAAAGGGTTATTCCACGTTCGGGGAATATCCACGGGTATAGTGGCTCTCGACGCCGGGTGAGCCATTCGAGTCGGAGTAGGATGACGTCTTCGTCGGGAATCATCCGAGTCTAGGATAAGCTGCTCTCGATCAGGCACACGACGGGCAAGGTAGCAAACCTCGAACCCTTAAGATAAGAGGTCGGGCCTCGAGTCGTTAGAGGAGAGGTCAGGCCTCAAACCTTAAGGTGGAGAGTTTTGTGTGGTTAACCCCGAGTCTTTATGATGAGGGTCGGGTCTCGAGTCGTAAGAGGAGGGATCAGGCCCCCTTATCTTTTTTTTTTTACAAGATGGAAATTTGACTTCAAACCATAACAGCCGGGTGTTTGCTGCCGTGTGTGGGTTCGTCCCACTAAAACCACCTTGGGCTTCGTGTGCCAGATGTGCCCCTTGGTTTCACCCTATGATACTACATCAAGGGGTAGGCTGTGCTCATGCACTTATACATCTCACCCCTTTTCCTCTTTCTCAATTTTTCCTCAATTTCTCCTTGATTATCGTTCTGCTTTATCCTTTTTCTCCTTTTCTTCTTCTCCTTTTCCTCTATCGCCAACTTCAGACTGGTACGGAAGACCCCGAAACGTGTGCCGGTTAGGTAACGCTTTCATAATAACTCACGCCCGTCACAGCATCCACTATCCCGGGGACCTCGAAACGTGTGCCGGTTAGGTAACGCTTTCGAAGTAACTCGCGCCCGTCACAGCAACCACTTCCGCAGGATTTCTAACCACCAAGGCATGGCCGATTGAGAAACTACCAAGCTAGAATCCCGACACGACCACCCCGAATGGTATCTCCGCTTCCTTTTGCTGCAGGAAAGATCGTAGCTGAGTACGTGAGACCTTTTAAGTCCCACCACACGTATGAGTCCAGATTAGGGTTATACCGCGCCCTAAGATCGCGTTGCTTTTGAATTGAAGTGTCATACGAGGCCCAAGACCTTTCATTAGCTCGTTCAATTTGGTTGACTATCTCGCTCTCTCCGTTCATCATCTTTCCTGATCCTTATCAGATCGCGCATGATTTCGTCGACTATAGCACGCCATGACTGTTCGTCGCGACACATTTCACACACTATGTTTTCAGCGTTCAAATTTTGAAGTTGTTGACGCCTTGAATTGAACCTGGGGCAGACAAAGATAGCATGTTCTGCCGATTCCTCCGTCTCTACGCATTCCGGGCAATAAGGCGAGCTGATAAGCTTAAACCGATAAAGGTATTGCTTAAAACACCCATGACCCGAAAGGAACTGCGTCAGGTAGAAGTTGACCTCTCCATACTTCCGATTTACCCAGTCTGAAAGTCTCGGGATTAGCCTATGCGTCCATCTTGCGTTGTTCGATGCGTCCCATTGCTCGTGCCACTTGAGCATTGACGCTGCTCGTTGAATATTACGCACTTCTCTAACAGCTCTTGCTTTGTAACATTCCATATCCTCTGCCAGAGTTATGTCGATGGGAACCATGCCCGCGATGACAAAAGCTGCATCTGCTGATATGGTCCTGTACGCACAGGAAACTCGCATGGCTATCAACCGATGTGTGCTCCGTAATTTGGATCTGTTGCGCTCTACCTCTATCGCGGAGCTTCAGGCCGCTCCTCCGTATCGTAGTTTCGACAGTGCTACGCTCGCAAGGAGACGTCTCTTGCTATTCTTTGAACCATGGCAGTTCGGCATAATCCAGGCCAATGAATCTATGACTTTCGATGCACTTTCGCAACAGTATTTGACATGCGCACCAAAACTTAAGCGATGGTCGACCATTACTCCAAGGTATTTCAGCTGCTGTTTCGAAGATGTCGTGTGCCCTCCAACAGTAATCTCCATGTGCGGCACAACTCTTTTATTGGTCACGAGCAGAACTTCAGTTTTATGGTGAGCTATCTGAAGCTCAACTCCCTCCATCCAGATGCCAACCCTTTCTACGGACACCGTTGCAAGGTCTTCTACCTCCTCGATTGTTTCGCCGGTAATCATGAGCACGATATCGTCAGCAAATCCGACTATCTGCACACCTGCTGGTAGTTTCAGCGTTAACACCTCATTATACATGGCATTCCAAAGCACAGGTCCGAGTATGGAACCCTGTGGAACACCCGCTGTTAGGGCAGTAGATCGTATCCCAGTTTCGGTTTCGTACGTCAGGATTCGATTTTCGAAGAAGCTTCCTATTATCCTGCAGAGAGTATTCGGAACAAGCATCCTGTGAAGCGCTTTGGCAATCGCTTCCCAGCTGGCATTGTTGAAGGCATTCTTAACGTCGATCGTCACAATGGCGCAGTGACGAACACCTGTCCGCTTCTTTTTATATGCGCGCTTCGCGTACTCTGTCACCATACGGATGGCGTCCACCGTAGATCTCCCTTTCCGAAAACCGAACTGTCTGTCCGACAGTCCACTTCCGCCTTCGGTGTTGATAATAAGTCTGTTAAATATTATCCTCTCCAGTAGCTTACCAAGGGTGTCCAGCAGACAGATGGGTCTATATGATGATGGATGCCCTGGGGGTTTCCCAGGTTTCGGTAGTAGCCCCAACTTCGCCGTTTTCCACGAATTGGGAGAAGATCCCTCGTCGAGACACTTTTGTAGCACCACTCTGAAGGTATCCGGAATGGTCTGTACCGCCACCTTCAGCACTGCATTTGGGATTCCGTCCGGACCAGGGGCCTTATTCACCGCAAGTTTCTTAGCGACAGGCCCCCTTATCAACAAGAGGAGGGGTACAAGTGGTCACCTGGAGTCATTGCGAGGAGAGGTCAGATTTCCAGTCGTTAGAGGAGAAATCGGGCCTTGAATCGTGCAGAGGAGAGGTATCCTCAAGTCGATGCGAGGAGGGGTTGGATCTCGAGTCGTTAGAGGAGAGGTCAGGCCTCAAGTCGCGAAGTGGAGAGGTTTGTGTGGGAATCTCGAGTCACTGCGAGGAGATGTCGGTTCTCAAGTCGTTAGAGGAGAGTTCAGGCGTAAGGAGGAGAGGTTTTGCTTAAAGTGGTCTCGTTAATGAGTATTGCCTTGGAGCGCATTAGCGCGAATAGACCTCCCACTATTGAAGCATAGTGTACTAAACAGTTCGAGGTGGGAACCAGGTCTGCGGCCCCAGGTGGACTTTATGGCGAATGTTTGGAGGTTGTTAGGGAGAAAAACACTGCGAAGGCCATGTGGGAAGCGCTCGAGAACACGTTTGCCAAGAAGTCCATCGGTACCCAGAATTTACTCCGAAAGCAGCTCAATGGGATGAAGCTGAAAGAAGGCGATTCGATGAAGGAGCACATTATCGCGTTTGAGGACCTCACTCGGTAGATGAAGACGGCGGGGGCCAAACTCGAAGAAGCGGGAACCGTTATTTCGTTATTCCAGACGCTTCCTGAATCATTCGATCCTCTGGTAACGGCTCTGGAGAACTTGGCAATAGATGATCTGACGCTGCAAGTTGTCAAAGAACGATTGCTAGCGGAAGATTTGAATCGGGCCGATCGACATGAAGATGAGGGCACAAGCAAGGTAGCAGCATTTTCGAGTGAAAAAAATACAAAAGGCAGAAAATTCAAACCGAAGTGCTACAAATGCGGCAAGCGAGGCCATCTTCAGAAGGACTGTCGTGAAAAGGTTGCGAACGAGGCCAATTCTACGAATCAGCGGAAGGCGGTGAGTTTTCTGGCAAACCATGGAGGCTCTACAAAACAGGAAGGCAGGCTTATCTTCAAGCTGGATTCCGGATCGAGCGACCACATGATCAATTGCGATGACGTTTTTTCCTAATCTAACCGTTTGAAAAATGCCGTCGTCATCAACGTTGCCAAGGATGAGCAAACAATGGTTGCCAACGTGACTGGAAAAATTCGTGGTCATAGCAATAGAGGAACCCCTTTGGTAATCAACAACGTGCTTTCCATTCCTGAGTTGAGGGATAACTTGATGTCGGTGAAAAAGCTGACAAGTGCTGGTATCCATGTTAGTTTTGGAGCAAACCAAGCTGTGCTCAAGAAAGACGGAGAAATCGTAGCAACGGCCAAGCAACGGGGTGGTTTGTACGAACTGAAAGTTTTCGTTGAGCAGAAGTCGGTAAATGCATGTGAGGCGAATCTAAATGTTCTTTGGTACCGTCGCCTGTGCCATCTGAGCCAACAAGGTATGCGAACAATAGTGAAGAACAATCTGGCTACCGGAATGGACATCAAAGCAGATCGTCTGGAGTTTTGCGATGCCTGTGTGCGTGGGAAAATGTGTCGAGAGCCATTCCATGGTACCCGAATCAGAGCAACGAGGCCATTGGAGAGAATCCATTCGGATGTATGGGGCCCTATTGGATCAAGGTTTTTCGTCTCCTTAATCGATGACCACACACACTTTGCCGTGGTTTATTCGATGCGCCGGAAGTCTGAGGTTTTTAAGAGCTTTCGGAAATACGAGGCAATGGCAACCGCCATGTTCAACACGAAAATTTCCAAATTTACCATGGATCAAGGATGTGAGTATCTTTCGAATAGTCAAAAAGATTTTTACGCACAGAAAGGTATCCAGATCGAGCCAACGGTTGCATACACGCCCCAGCAGAACATATGTTTCCCTTGAAAATCAGTTCAAAAAATTGATCAAAGGGAAAAAGAAAGCGTATTGGAGGAATTTTGTGGGTGGTTTATCACGTGAAACATCATTGAGTACCTTATGGAAAGTGGCACGAAGCATGCGTAATCGATCATCTACGAATGAAAGTGAGGAATATTTGCATAGATGGATATTCAATTTCGCACGGAAAATCTGTCCAGATTCTGCACCAGTACAAAAAATAATCCGGAATGTGCCTCCAGATAGGTGTGGTCTGGATTCCTGCTTTTCGATGGTCGAATTTTCAATTGCCCTCCTCTCTTGCAACAATTCAGCTCCGGGAATTGATAAAATCAAGTTTAACTTGTTGAAAAACCTTCCGGATACCGCGAAATTTCGCTTGTTAAATTTATTTAATCAATTCTTGGAGCATAACATTGTTCCCCAAGAGTGGAGACAAGTGAGAGTCATTGTTATCCAAAAGCCCGGAAAACCAGCGTCTGATCCCTATTCGTACCGTCCAATAGCGATGTTGTCTTGTATACGCAAATTGATGGAGAAAATGATTTTGTTTCGTTTGTATAAATGGGTAGAAACAAATGGCCTCCTTTCAGATACTCAATTTAGGTTTCGAAGGGGCAAAGGGACAAACGATTGTCTTGCTTTGCTGTCTTCAGAGATACAAATGGCGTACGCAAAACGTGAGCAAATGGCTTCAGTCTTTTTTTTTTTTTTTTGTTTCGATTATAGTCGTTTTACCATCATTATGGCATTCGCGACTTTATCAACGTTGCAGTTGGCGGATCGTTATTGAAAAACTATTCGGTACAACTGCGTTCGATGTTTACTCTTGGGCTTGAACTCGCGGACATCGGCTCAGGAGGCAACAGACTTGCCAACTGAGCTACAGTGAGGGGCAAAATAAAGTGTCCAAATTATTTTTTTCAATTTCTTTTATTTTTTTGGTTAAAATTCAACGAAAACGCATCGTAATCATTTTTAAAATATTGTT